>NC_079900.1:15586748-15650127 GCF_024868665.1 Triplophysa rosa | reverse complement strand
GTACCCACCTTACTTGCGTATACATTTGGGCGGTCTTAGTCAAATTATACCACGAAATGACGTACATTCGTGGGGGTGTAGTTACACGAGGCGTTTCAGGCAGGTCTGGGTGAGCATTCGCTTTTAGATAGAATGCATCTTTTGTTCCAATACTTTAAATTTTTGCAATTTTATGTGTCTAATACATGCATGGGCAACTTATAACACACCAAAGACACAGAAAAACAAGTATTCGTGCCATATGACCCCTTTAACATGTTGTAATCAGTGCCTGACCTCACGGATAGTCTTGTGTCTAAATGGAAGCTAATCCGTTCCACATTCCCAGAATAGTGGTAGCTGTTTTATCAGTAAATAAAGGGTCAACTCCCTCTTAATGTTAATGTCTTGTTTTTTAAATGCTCAACAAGAACATATGGGTGTGTGGGTTTGAATGTCCACATACATTTTGACACCAATATGTTCCACTCCCTCCTCTTTTTCCAAATTTCTGCCCTTTCAAAATGCAGTTCTTTGTCCCTGTTTTCTATCTTTCTTTTCCAACTTTTAGATCTCTGTGTCCCACCGATATGTCAGTAAAGCTTAAAAAGCTGTGTCTATGGAGACCTCCAAACTCCTTTCTGTGGTCATAGAGCCCTGTCCATGGTGCTGAAAACATTTCTTTCTTTCTTTCTTTCTTTCTTTCTTTCTTTCTTTCTTTCTTTCTTTCTTTCTTTCTTTCTTTCTTTCTTTCTTTCGTTGTGTTAAGAGTCTGTATGTGGTCTTAATTCTTGAGTCATTCTTTGACCTGTCTGACCTGATGAATCCTCTGTAAATCTAAATGTTCTTACTTCTGTCAATCAATCACCACACTTTCAATCCCCAGGAAACCCCGCAATGATTCTCTTTTTAACCAATCACAGTAAAAGGTTTTAATGGATCATTTTGAGGCTAAATGGGCATTTAATGTGTTCTCTCTTGCCATGGGTAATTATTAGGGCATCAAAGGTTCACCCCCACGCAGTGAGAGTGGTGACAGATTGATTGTTTGAACGTGAATGATTGCATCCTGACAGTGAGCTGAACTATCACCGTTTAATGTATTTTGTATTCCACTAAATGATGTAAAATATTGTTATACTTTTCATATCATGTTTAGCTCCTCATGTAGTACATTGTGTCATTTGATGATTAAAGTCAAGCTTTTTGTCAGTAGCTCTTGCCAGTAGAAAAAAATTTATGATCATGATTTTTTTCTATAAATGCATTCATTTTTAATTTGACAGATTTAATTAATGGACGAGCTGTTCGGGTTTTGAAATAATTCATTTAATATTATGAATCCATCAGCTCATAGGCTAACCTATGAAGATGAATTAGTCTAGACTAAAATACATGTTCACCCAAAAATAAAATGTTGTCATCATTTATTCACTCTCGTGTCGTTCAAAACCCAAGACATTCTTGTGTGGAACTGTTACGTCCCCTCTTTCTCTTTGGCATCCAGGGTAAAAGGAAGAGTAACATCAATAAATATTTTAAAGAAAAGAAAGACTCAATTGTTGTTAAGATGAGTTTTTAACTTATTTGGAGAGCTGTTTGCACGTGAAATAATCACGGAATAAGTATCGAACCTGCGTCAGGCACATGGACTCTCCTCCTGTCACAGCTACATCATCTCGAAATGCTGGCGGTGATATTAGCATTCCAACACGTCCGATCGGAACTCTAACACCATCACGTTCTGGTATGATCGGACAACATGACGGTGGTTTCACTTATAAATCACCAAGGAGGATTGCGATCTCACTCGTGGAACAAATTGGCGAGTCGCTTCCGTTTTTGGGCTCAGTGGACTGTCTGCTCGGTCAGATTTACACCAATCCCGGGCACAGAGAACCAGGGGCGGATATGTTATCTCACAGTGGCCCGCCGCCAGGGGAATGGAGCCTCCATCCCTGGGTGGTCAAGGGTATTTAGAGCATTTTCGATCTGGCAGACATCGACCTGTTCACATCAGAGAATGCTCACTGCCCATTGCACTTCTTGAGGCAGAAAGACTTCCTAGCCCAGAGCTGGCCGTCCCGCTGCCTTTATGCTCTTACCCCGTAGCCCTGCTGCCACAGTTCATCAGCAGAATTCGGGTGGACAAATGCACAGTACCATTGATCGCCCGAGTTGGCCCAAATATTATCGGTTGCACGTGGCTGATTCTGCAGAGTAGAGACCTGCTCTCCCAAGTGGGGGGAACAAACGGGCATGCCCGGCCCGAGCTGTGGGACCTGCATGTATGGCCTCTCGACGGGCGCCTCCCTCCCGAGAGGAGTTTTGACAACTATAACCGAGGCTAGAGCTCCTTCCACAAGGCGCCTATACTCACAAAAATGGGCTATCTTCATCGGCTGATGCGAAACGAGGAACATAGATCCATTAAGCTGTGAGATGGTTCACATTCTGTCTTTCTGCAAGAGTTGCTGGATGGCGGCCGTGCCCCCTCCGCCCTCAAAGTCTACACGGTGGCAATAGCGGCGAATTATGCCCCCATAGATCCCATAGTTCCCTGAGATAACGGGAACGAGCATTGCGTAGCAGGCCGTGCTACAGTGTTACGCAGCGAGTCTTTACATCGCACTTCAGTTGAAAAATGGTACTGAACTGCCGTTCGGCCTAAACTTATACAGGGTGAGCGGTACCATCTAAAATGGCAGGCCCAAACGCCATTGGTCTGTGATTTCCACAGACGTTAACCAATAGGCTTCAGTAGCGGATAAAACTGGAGTTTTCCCATAGAGTTATGCTAAACGCAATGCTTGTTCCCGTCATCTCAGGGAACCGGGGTTACGTGAGTAACCTTATCGTTTTGTGTTCAAACGATGGAAGTCAAATGGGGGGCAGTGTTGTTTGGTTATCAACATTCTTCAAAATATCTTCTTTTGTGTTCTGCATAAGAATGAAAGTCATACATGTTTGGAAGAACATAAGTGTGAACAAATAATGATAGAATTGTCATTTTTGGGTGAACTATCCCTTTAAGACATAAAAGATTTCAAATACACAAGCTCCCTAAAGCAAGTCCAAAAAACGGACACTATTTTACGGCTTAATAAATAGTTTATTTATTGTAACTAGTGATAACAGAGGGTTGTGTGATACGCAAGTAATGATGAGAAGTAGGCATGCAGATATTATAGAATTTTTGACATTTCTAAATGTACGTGTGCACGAGACACACTGCACTGCGTGATCATATAGTCACCAGTAAACTGCTAAAGAATTAAAATCACTGTACTTCCAGTTGGAGTTTGTGCTTTCTGACAAAAACAAAGAGACAATGACAAAACAACTAACTAAATTCCATCTCTCATCCTTTCTAATAGTTTTCTAACTCCTAAATTTTCATTCATTGTGCAGTAAGCAAAGTTCATTCTTGACATTCCACCTTTCCCCACAAAAGTCCTCATTCAACTTCAAACAAAATATGAGCTTTCTGTCCTAATCTGGGAATAGCCGTCCGTGCTCCTTTTGGCCATTGTCAATAAACACTGAAACTGGTCTCAGATTAGCAGAAAGTTCCAAATGCACTTCTAGGTTAGCGATCAGCATTCATCCTCCGTAATTTGGCAGGCAGGTTATCCTCCGGTCGTCCGCCAATGGAGGTCATAGGCGTATGTGGAAGAGCGTAAGAGTGCGTTACCGCTGGAGTTGGAGGCAGACTCCTCTGGTGAAGGTCTCCGGTGGACATGGCCAAAGGCTGAAACCCCACCTTGAGGGCTTTGAGGTGGAATCGTGCCTCTACGTCACCCTGCCCTGGACTGGAGCTGAGGCGCTGAAGTTTAAGAGGAAGGTCTCCTGTGCTCGAAGCTTTTTCCGATTGCTGAGAGCTGAGACGCAACACCCTCCTCTGCAGATCTTTGCCGGATGAACTCATTTTCTGGAGTTTACTGGGTAGTTTGCAAGAAGCGCTACCGCTTCCTGGACCCGCCCCTTCCTCACCTGCTTCCAGGCAGTCCATGGAGAACACATGCTCGCGGTTCGGAGTCATCATTGGAGAGGGTAGTGAAGATTTTTCTTCGTATTCTTTGACGCTGTAGGGTGGCGTAGGCACCTCGAAGGTGCTGTGGAACTGGGAGTAGTCCACCCTGAAGAAGCCCTCCTCCAGAGACATGACAGGCAGGAAACGGTGACCCCACAACACCTCATCTTCTGTATATGAGGTACGAGCCTGACATGTCATGCCTGTGGAGAGACGGCATATATTAAACAAGCATTACAATAGAGAAGAAAGATTTGTGGTCGAAATGTGATTCACATAAGAAGGCCTTTATTGTCAGGTTAGCCTGAATGTGACCATGAAAATGATTTACAGTGTGCCATTCCTCCAAGAATCTGATTTACAGACACTCTGTATATAATGTGTGTGAGAAGGTCATGCGAGGCAGAATTTAAGACTCCTGCAGCCATAATTTAACCAGAGCGCCATTCAGTGACTGATAAGCATCATTCAGAATGAAACACAATCTGCGCTTCAATACAAATTAAAAACATCAATAGACCAATCAGCACATGTATGGTTCTCTGAAAATAATTTTTTGTTGTTGTTTTACAAGGAGGATTTTGTCATAGTTATGATGAAAAACCTAATAATAAAATCAGAGAAGTGAAAATATATTTAAATGTATGTTGTACACTTATTCATGATAAAATAGGCTATTGCTTACACATGGATACTTATTAAAAGGTGAAGAACCACCAGTATGAGTTTTATGTGAGCGATTTTATTCAGAAATTTTATTAATGGACTTCTCCTGGCAAGATCTTGGATTTCTTCTATTAAAATGAAAGAACTTTTATAATTTAATTTTTATTTAATCATTATTTATTTTACATTGTTATAAGCATTGTTGAGTTGTTGTGTATATTGAGATTTGTAAAAAAATGAAAAATTGTGAAAAATTTGTATAAAACAGAAACAACACACACAAAAAAAACACTCCCTATAAGGTTGTGCTGGATGATTTCACAGCCTTAATGGTACGACGTGCTGTCGGCATACATAATTAAGGTCCGTCTGTGATTCTCCTTATTGCTCTGTTTAATCAAAATCAATAGATCAGCTATTGTATCGATTCTGATTAAACCGAGCCGCATACTTCTCCACTTCTACATGGATTTACTTCATTACATGCATTTCGATCCTGTGAGCTCTATAAGTTTAATGATATGACTATAATTAAAGCTATAATTCAGTAAGTACCTGCTCACTGCTGCTGTGCCCCTATAGGGCTCTGCAGTCGTGCAAGATGTAGCTAATCATCCAAACCCTGTGTAACATATCCTTAAAAGAATATGGAGCCATGTCTTTTTACAATGATTAACTTGACATTTCTTTGTCCAGGGTTTCAGTGGATCAATAAGCACTTATGAGTACATGACAGAATAGGTCCCAGCCTGCAGGGAGGCTGACTGTTTTAAACCTCTGTGTGCGTGTTTGCCTTGTTATTGACCTGATAAGAAATGCACATGAATGAATGATAGAATGAATAAATGAATATAGACCACATCCGAAGACGTAAACAACTCTGGTGGAGAAGAACTTTGTTTTGTTTTGTTTTCTCACACTGCACAAACGTTTTAACAAAATACAACCAACACAACAATTATAACTAAATCTGTCATGGAATACGTGGGAAGAACCCAAATGCAGGCAGGCGTGAAGGGGTTAACACATCAGACTTTAATATAAAGGGCGATACAAAGAAAAAACCCACAAGGGGGGACAAACACAATAACCAAAGACTTTACAAAAGACAAAAGAAAAACTTCCCGCAATGGGGCAAAACAGAACTAAGGCAAAACTAAACTCACTTTAGGGGAACAGACATCAAGACGAGGACGCGAACACGAGGCTATACAAAACACAGGCACATAAGCACAAGGTACAGGTACATACACAGAGAAGAACCATATACAATACACGAGCACAGGACAAAGAAACATGAGGACATTTATAGGAGAAACAAACAAAGTATAATTACACAGGGCAGGTGGGAAACATTAGACACGGCAGGGAAGCAATACATGAAACGAGAGGGGCGGGGCCAATGACAAGACACGAGAAAGCACATGAGATGTCAAAACATAAACAACTCATGGCTTTCTCCCATAAAACCTAAGGGCTCCGTCCCGATCCTGCCACATGACTAGAAATACAGAACCAAGAATGCAGGACCGTGACAAAATCAAAATGTTAAAAGATATCTTTAAGATTTACTACGTATGTAAGATTAAAAATGCTCTGATATGTTCTATAACTGTGTGTTTTGGCCATCACTGGTTTAACACCTGAATGATGAGCTTTGCTGGCACAAAGACACTTTGCGATGCTCCATCTCTTCTGGTCTCCATCCTCTTTCTTAGAGCAAGAAACAGAAAACAAATTGCAAGGCTCCCTGGTGTTTTATGAATATTACCATTTTATTAAAGGAAACAACCAACCCATACAGCATAACATTAAATAACCTGTTTTCCCCCAGGAAAGGATAGATACTGGAAGAAAGGTGATAAAAATAACTAACTAATTTTGAATCAAATTTGAATGTTGTTTCTCTCGAAAGGTTTTGTGGGTGGTTGCCTGAGTGATGCTACAGGCCAGGGTTTCTAAGGTTTTCAGATGGATTTAATTGCAATGCTGTGTGGTTTCTATCTGGTTGTTTACTGGCCCAAATCAAGAGAGAATATCACAGGTCATACACAAGCAAAAATTAGGCAAGAGAATAAATCAAATTATATTACTGTCTGTGTGTATGGAGACCGAATCTCATTTTAGCATACATGAAAAAGAAATTTCCTTTCTTCTCCTGTCCTCAAAAGAAAATTCCACCCTGCTTTTCACTCAGATACTTCCTCACAATACTTGCCTCCATTAAGAATACCAGGAACAGATCAAACTCATAGAGATTTGAAGTTCAAGTACCAAGCTGACAAGACACATATTATATACTGGGCACTTTTAAAAGCATGGTCTGATCATTAAATCAGAATTCCACTCTTTTACAATGTACTAGTTACCTCTGCTGCCCTGACTATACATCCATTCGGCTTTGAGGACAGTAATTACAGTTTACGAGATAAAAATGAATGGAGAGAAAGTTGAAATGTTCAGTCTGGTCAGATTAATGGAGGAACACAATGAACACATTGACTGGAGGGATGAGATCGATGTTGTAGTGAAAGACCAATATTAAACCAGTAGTACATACAAATTAACATTTGTGACAATACGGTCTCAAATCAAGTTTAAAGACTTGCCTGAGGAGTACAGTTATTATACTTGTTATTTGTTTTCTGTCTATTCATGATTTAATCTTTTTCAGATGAACTCACCCGTAAATGGCATATGAAAGCAAAAACGTATATGTTCATTTATGTGTCAGACAGCTGCTTCCTGTCTAAATGGGCATGTGAGTCTGATGTCACAAATTAGTTGGTGGCGGCCGGTAGGGCATGTAACTTTCCCATTTTAAACAATATTTGACTGGACAAAACTGTGAATATGACAATCTTTGTTTTCAGGACTTTTTAAACCCATACCAGGTAAAAATGAATCATATGAACTTGTAGAAGTCCATTAACTTATAGGGGTAGTTTACCCTAAAACTTTTGTCATCATCAGGTTTGAAATGACAAGAAGGTGAGTATGTGATTACAGCATTTTCATTTTATGCTAAACTATCCCTTTAACAATCTAAAATACAGAGACTAAAAAACATAATTCTGATTTCATGGGTCTATAAGCAAAAATGGAAGATCCAACCTACCCGTTGTCTCCACGATGCCCTCCAAGATGACGACGATCTCAAACTGCTCATTCATGAGTGAGTGCTGGGACAGGTCGAAGAAAGGGCTCTTGGGATTGATCTCATGGCAGATGGTGAGGGGAGAGACCAGGAAGAGCTGGTCAGCACCTGTCCCAAACCCCACGTCCAGTTCACACTGATCCAGTGGCAGGAACTCGCCCTCTGGGGTCTGACGAGACTGCAGAGAAACATTGAAATCATCAGCACCATTATCATCACTCGGTTAATTATCATCATCAATTTT
Organism: Triplophysa rosa; assembly: GCF_024868665.1. NCBI lineage: Eukaryota > Metazoa > Chordata > Actinopteri > Cypriniformes > Nemacheilidae > Triplophysa > Triplophysa rosa. The sequence continues at coordinate 15,642,048 of NC_079900.1, read as the reverse complement.
ACATGGAAAATCACAAATTTTAGACAATGTGTCTGATATTCAAGAATCTGAAAAATAGACCATCGAGGTACAACAAAGTGTTGGTGGAACTGAAAAGAAAAATGAATGCATCTATATTTACATTTTTGTCTGTTATAAATTGAACATCATGACAAATTGAACATGTTATCATACATTAAATTAGGGTTGCCAAGTCCATAGTTTTCCCACTGAATTGGGCTACAAAGTTGTGTGTAATGCATAACAGGGTCTTTTACCTACACTGTAAAAACATTCTGTATAAATTACAGTATTGCTGGCAGCAGTTTGCCAGTAACTTACTGTAGATTTACATTAATGTAATTTACTGGCAACAGTTTGTTCAAAGATATGTTTAATGTTCATTTATCTTTGAACAAACTGTTGCCAGTAGATAAATATAAATTTACAGTAAGTTACTGGCAACTACTACAGCAAAAACAATTACAGTGTACTGACATTTTTTGAGTTGTATTAGGGATGGGGTTGCTGAGCGATTTTTGTCATGCAAATCGAGCAATTTTTTTAGTGTGCTAGGGGAATATCACTCAGCAAGAAAGTGCAGAGAGAGTTTCTGCAGCAGGCAAAGAGTGAATGTGAAATTCTGACAAGCGTGAATGCTCGAAACAGTGAAATGAAACAGACAGAAAGAACAGAGAAGAGGATGGCGTGAGATAAGAAAATGCCTACAAAGCATCATCATGTCATTCAAGCCTTGATTTCAGTCTTTTCAGAGAGCGGGTAAAATGTAAGATCTGGTGATTTACAGCGAGATGTCAAACCAAAGAAGAGAATAGCACTCTAATCTAAGATTAATGCTGTTCTACAGTGCGCCACCTAGTGAAGAGTTTCTGCATGTGCATGTGTGTGGAAAGGAAGGTTATGGGGCAACACGCACAAATGATCTCCTTCACAGTGTTATTCTGAAGACAATGTGAAAGAATTTCTCAGATATTTAGCTAGTTCTTGGATATCCTTTCTCTTTTTAGTGTCTGTAAAAGCATCCCTAAGGGGCCCTACAGCTGCAGACCAGCCTCATGTGATGTAAACCAACAACCGTTTGTAAATAGGTCCATTACCTAAAACAATGTATATGAATATTCATGTAATGTGTATGCTGACGTTCCTAGGTGAGTTTGAAGTTGCAGGGAGCTCTGTATCACTCGTACATGTGGTGCAACCAAGCAGAAAAATTTAATAGTCCTCACACAGACACAGTATGACATTTCATTTCTCTCTGTCACACCATTATTCTTTCATATTTTCATTCCTTGTCTTTGACCATCTCTTACAAAAAGAAATTGAATTGTCTAACGCTGATTTTGTCCTAAAAGTAAAATTAGATTCTAGGGTGAATGTAAAAAAACGTATTAAACCTCTTTTTACTCATAAACAAACAAACACTTTACACATACGTTCGCTTCTGCAAGCATTTCCGACTCAAGAGATGGAGTATAAACATACTTTTGAGATCACACTATCCCACCCCCCCAAACACACACAGATACACAACCTTCACCCACACATAGGTTCTGGAGCATCTCCACAAACTCTCTTTCAACCCACAAGAAACACTTCCACGGCGAAGTCTCATCACACCAGGCATACACACCTATATACACTACAGAATTCCCCTCTGTCACGATTTGGTGGAGACAGAACCCAAGTGCAGGCAGTGAAAGGGTTAAACAAAGATTTATAGTAAATATAAAAGGGAAACAAAAACCCACGATGGGAAAACACTATATAAATCAAAACAAGAGAACAAACCAAATAATAATTCCACAATGACAGGGCACGGGAAACAGGAACAGGGTAATCCAAATCACCAGGGAGGGTAACGCAGGGCGAGACTATATACAACAATGAACCGACAAGGACTGGGAATAAAGACAGGATTTATAAAGGGGAAAACTAACGAAGGATAATAGGACAGGGATGGTGAAGGACAGGTGACAAGACTTAACATAATGGAAACTGGCGGGAAGATGATTGGAACAGGTGAGGGAGATCAAACACTGATGGGAGACTAACGGAGAAACAAGGGGGCAGAGCTAAACGAAAGACAGGAGGACACGCGGCGAAATGTCAAAACCGCCACGTGTCTCCACACAAGACAAAACACACACACACACAAGACATGGTACTGTCACAACCCTGTCCACAAGACACGAAAACTCCGAATAGGAAGGACAGGACCCTGACAGTACCCCCACTTCAAGGGCCGAACGGCCCAAGGGGAAAAAATTCAGCGGGACAAGATAGACAAAAACGAAGACAGACACCATACAGACAGAACAGAACATACTAGGGGCAGGGCTGACAGAACTACGAAGTGGTTGGGGTTAGACAATAAGAAAAATATTAACGGGGAGGGAGGGGGGAAACGGGCTGGAAGAAACGGGGAACACTAAACTGGGGTGGGACAGGGGGATGTTTCTTAGGGCGGGGGCTTGGGAGGGGCAGGACGGGAAGGGACAGACATGGCTGGGGAAGACTGGGACAATAACGGCTGGAGGCCGGCTGGAAGGGACAGGATGCCGGCTGGACTGCCGGCTGAAGCACCGGACTGGACGCCGGAAACACCGGACTGGACGCCGGCTGGAAGACTGGCTGGGATGCCGGCTGGGACGCCGGACTGGACACCGGACTGGATGCCGGCTGCACCACCGGCTGGGACACCGGCTGCACCTGACGGGACGCCGGCTGGAAGGCCGGCTGGACGGGACTGGAGGCCGGCTGGACGGGACTGGACACCGGCTGGACTGCCGGCTGAAGCACCGGACTGGACGCCGGAAACACCGGACTGGATGCCGGACTGGACGCCGGCTGGAAGACTGGCTGGGACGCCGGCCTGGACACCGGACTGGACGCCGGCTGCATCGCCGGCTGGATAACCGGCTGGATAACCGGCAGTGCTGGTTTCCGTGCCTCCCTCCGTTTCCTCTTCTTTTTCAGCCGAACCACCCGTCTGGTGGTCGGCTAGAGGAAGGAGGTGAAGGGCACGACTGGCTCAGGGTTGGAGGCCTCTGATGAGGACCCCCAAGACTCTTGCCTCCCCCTCTTGCCACCGAGGCTGGCTGGGGGTGGAGAGGTGGCTGTAGAGGGTGAGGAGGATGGCTTTGCGAACCTCACCATCCCAGTGGTCAGAACCCGGTCCTCCGGGATGGAATCCAGGTGGGAACGGGAGGAGTCCTGGGGGCCGCTGCAAGAGAGATCCTTTAGCAGATCCTGGAAAGACCCCCGGATCATCCTCTCCCGTTCCTCCAGCTTAAGGAAATAAGCGTTCAACATGACCTCTGGGAGAAAGCCCCGCCTAGCCACCGATGCTCGGGCATAATCATCCAGGGTCCGATCGCCCTGAGGAGGAAAAGGGCCGTTGCCCTTCTGGACATCGGTGGTGGTTGACTGCCACCGAGTCCGGGACGAGTTGCTGCCTGCTGGGTTCATTTTGGGTCGGTTCATTCTGTCACGATTTGGTGGAGACAGAACCCAAGTGCAGGCAGTGAAAGGGTTAAACAAAGATTTATAGTAAATATAAAAGGGAAACAAAAACCCACGATGGGAAAACACGATATAAATCGAAACAAGAGAACAAACCAAATAATAAGTCCACAATGACAGGGCACGGGAAACAGGAACAGGGTAATCCAAAACACCAGGGAGGGTAACGCAGGGCGAGACTAGATACAACAATGACCCGACAAGGACTGGGAATAAAGACAGGACTTATAAATGGGAAAACTAATGAAGGATAATAGGACAGGGATGGTGAAGGACAGGTGACAAGACTTAACATAATGGAAACTGGCGGGAAGATGATTGGAACAGGTGAGGGAGATCAAACACTGATGGGAGACTAACGGAGAAACAAGGGGGCGGAGCTAAACGAAAGACAGGAGGACACGCGGCGAAATGTCACAACAAACCGCCACGTGTCTCCACACAAGACAAAACATACACACAAGACATGGTACTGTCACGACCCTGTCCACAAGACACGAAAACTCCGAATAGGAAGGACAGGACCCTGACACCCTCACACACACACATCCTGGCCAAAAACTCTTCATGCCTACTGCTTCAAATTTAGCAGCACTTCGGTGCTCCATCTCTCACTGTACTTCCATCTACAGTAGTCTTGCCTGAATATGCTGGATAACTTTGCCATCTCTATTATTTTATACTTGCTGGACACTGAGCTGAAGCTATTCACATTAAAATGTATTCAAAAAATGACATTGTTACTAAGCGTTTTGTCTTGTTTTTAGTCAAAATATCAAAAACTTCTTAAATCAATATACAATTACTTGACAAGAAAAGTGACCTAAGATATTTAGTCTTGTTATATGAAAAATAATGTAATAATTAAGTAAGTTTATGGTAAAAACAAGCCAAGTCTCTTTTTAAGGAGAAAAATATAAAAAAACAAGCCAAAAAAATCTGCCAATGGGGTGAGAAAAATAAACTTGAATTTAGTTTGACCTTTTTCTCAAGTACCTAATTCAAGTTGATTTTTCTCAGCCCATTGGCAGATTTTTTTGGCTTGTTTTTTTATATTTTTCTCCTTAAAAAGAGACTAAATATCTTAGGTCACGTTTCTTGTCAAGAAAGTGCATCTTGATTTAAGAATGTTTAGATATTTGTAGTGCAAAACAAGACAAAAACACTTAGTAAGAATGTCATTTTTTGCAATGGCGAGACACTGAGAGTGATATTCAGTCATTCAAGCGTATGTGAACTGTCATCACATTGGAAAAAGCTGGCCATCATAGAAGCAGTCACCTCCTTTTCAAAGCTCTCAACATACCGTTGACTGTTGCTCTGATGTTTGGTTGCCGCATGCATGGGCACACACGTTCCATAACCCACAGTTCAGAAGCACATGAAATAAACAACTATTTAGTTCATTTGAGTAAGATGCTAAGTGATGAAATGCTAGCATAATGATCACTTTCAAATAGTAATATTAATGCTGATTGATTTATGTTAAGCAAAAGGCAAGAACGTCTTAAGAATTCAGTGTCTGTCCACTTTTAAAGCACATGTAAGGCAGTAAATGAAAAGCATTTTTAAAAAGAGTACTATAAGTAAATGCAGTATTAAAGCTTTTATTCAAAAAGCCATTGTCGTGTCTCAGGTTCTGCTAGTCGAACATATTAAATAATGAAAAAAAATAAAAAAATGCAAGAGGTTCCTTTTAGGCGTACAATCAATTTTGAAGAAAAGTTGCCCAGCATGATAAAAAAATATGTGTGTGTGTTCAGTAGCCATTATGGAGTTGAATGGAAGATTAGATTTCCAGTCAAATAGGATTTCAAGCAAATCAATACGCTTCTCAGTCGACTACACGGGTGTCCCATTAAAGCAAATGCAATCTTTTGTTTTGTCTGTATAGTTTAAATCAACAATTTTCCTAAACATGCAAGCATACTGTATGTGCTTTGTACACTAAAGAGACACCCGATCAAACCTGTCATTCTTTCCCTTATCTTTCAACAAGGAGGAAGAGGATGAGCGATGGACAGAAGAGAAGAGAAACAGTAGGAGGTGGATCGAAACTGCAGCAGGTATACCAGCAGCCATCATTTGACTCACTCATATGCATGGCTGAATAAAAGCTGGGATTTCACAGCTTTCCTTTTAACAGTGGCTCTGACAGTACAGCTGAGGGGAGGGATGGAGTTACAGGCAATACATGTGACTCATTTTTTACACATATTTTACGCTGTTAATAAGGTGCCACTACAACTATAATTTAACTTTAAGAAGGAGGACCAGTGGAATCAGAATGATTAATCAGAATAGAATAGAATACATGATTATTATATATATTAACATGCTGTCCACTTCACATTTCACACACTGCCAGCCCTACACACACACACACACATGTTAGGTTTCTATACATTGTGGGGACTTTCCACAGATGTAATGATTTTTATACTGTACAAACTACATATTTTTACCAAAACCTTACCATCACAGAAAACATTCTGAATTTTTAGATTTTCAAATAAACCTCATTTAGTATGTTTAATAATCCATTTGAATTGAGACTTTTACTATCATTGTGGGGACATCTGAAACCCACAATGTATAAAACCAAAAACAAGAACACATACACACACGCACGCACGCACGCACACACACACACACACACACACACACACACACACACACACACACGCAATACACACATATTTATACAAAGGTATCAGAGCATTCTTGTGTGGGGTCTGAAGTTAGCTGTGCATGAACATTGTAAGTAATTCAAAGCGTTTGTATTCAAAACATATATGTCATGTGTGAATTATATACAAAAAAACTTTACAAAGACAAACACAGTCAAAAGAAACATTACAGCATGAAGACCTTTACACACTACACACCCACACAAGACGCTGAGTTACAAATAATCATTATTCGTCCCTCTGTCTGAATCTTACCATTTGTGTCATGATGTCATGTTTGTTTTTTCCTGATTATTATATCAGTACATCGTTATTTTGTTTGGAAAAGAGTGTGATAGTTATCGTCACTTGGCGAGAGCTGTCTTTGTCTCAGACACACTACACGAGCAGAACACTACTTCAAATTATGACAGATAATCTTTTTGTTACTACAAAAAACAGAGATGACAATGATGTGTAATTTGAAAATCTTGTAATTTATGTTGATTCATGGCACCGGTGTTTGTCACCTCTTCTACTCGTCTGTGCTGTTGTAAAATGTTGAGGCTGTCTAACTGCTTGCAATGTTTGATCTTACTCAGTGCTTTAAAATACAACATTCTGCGTTGAATTTACAGTAAAAGTGCATGGTGAATTCCATGTAAGGGGACCCGAGGTGTATGTGGATAGAAATAGCTCATTCTAATGTACAGTATTAAAAACATAACACTTCATTATGTGAGGTCTTTTAATGAAGACATAGTTATGTGTATTATATTGTTTTTCTGTCAATAGATCCTCCCAGAAAATTACACACTGTACGTTTAAGGCTTACATATTCATACTAAAAAGCCACAAAACTTTGATTTTGATATCACAGGGACTTTAAGCGTTAATATAATCTGTCACCCACTCAACCTTCAGTACAAGCTGACTCCTGACTGTCTCCTGTAATGTAATTATCAGCAATTGACTCATTCATCACTGCACACATGACTGTCCCGTACGGCAAACATATGTTCCCTTTCTGTCGGTCTCTCGACGTTGTGTCGAACCGACAGATTGGGGTTCGTCTTGAGAACCTATCATCTTCTAAATATTTTGAAAAGGCCAATGAAAATTGGCGAATGAAATTTGCATGCCGGACTCCTCCTCGGATGTCCGGGTATAAAGGACCTTCTAAAGGGAAGCCGGCATGCTCATTCATTCACGTTTGTTCTTCAGAGCCTGTGCATCTGATGAGCGACACAGCGATCTTCCGTGATCAATATTCTGCTGGAATCTATGACGTGGTGCAGCGGATGGTCCCTTCCTGCAGTGACTTTCCCCTGGGCGTCTCGGCAGTTCCGGAGGTGGTCGAGCAAAATTCCTTTTCTAAAAGAGCAAATTTCTCCAGCGTGGCTTGTCCCGCTGTTCTCATGGGTGCAACACACTCATCGAGGAGGGGGACGGACACAGTGTCTGTTCCAGTACGCTGGGGCAGACGTTGTGGATACGTCCTGCCCGCACTGCGGGCGGTTGACGATTCAGACGTTGCGTCACGGGTGGCTGTGTTCATGGCTCCAAGCCGCGCCCGCCCCCAGTGCCGTGTTTACTGGAAGTGCATGAGGAACTTAGTAAGACCTGGTACACCCCCTTTCCGGCACGTTCACATCAAACAAGTTCTGTCACCCTCTCTCCCCTCGAGGGTGAGGCAGCTAGAGGATACGTCGATGTCCCCCAGGTGGAGTATGCGCGGTGCACTCGTGCCTTCAGGTGGCAGGGGGGCTCGACCTAGACTCCCGTCCAAAGCATGGAGGGTCTCGGCATCTCCAGTGTCGAGAACTTACATTGCTGCGGGCCAAGCTGCCTCCTCTCTCCACGCTATGGCTCCTGCCAGGCCAAGGCGTTGAGAGAGCTCCACGAGGGTAAGACCGACCTAGTGCTTATGCAGGAAGTCCGCGCTGCCACCGACCTCACTCTATGGGTGACCAAGGTGACCGCGCGGGCCCTGGGTCGGACGATATCCACACTTGTGGTCCATGAGAAACTCCTCTGGCCAAACCTTGCGCAGATGAGTAACGCCGAGAAGGTCCGCTTTCTCGACGCACCCGTCTCGCAAGGGGGGGGCTGGTTGGTGATTCTGTCGACCCGCAGTCCTCGACAGTAAAGAAGCAGACAGAGGATATCAAGTATATCCTCCCGCGCCACGACTCAGCCGCCTCAGCCGTCGAGTCCCGTGCACCGTCTACTTCCCAGAAGCCCTGGTCCTCTTCGATGCCCTCCGGTTCTGGCGGCCCCACTCAGGCGGCCCCCGGAAGAGACATCGAGGAGGAGACCATCACCCCGTCAGCAGCTGCGGCAAAAGCAGCGGCCCTCGTGGGAAGACACCGGGGAGATCGAGAATACCATCGGGCCCGACCCCGGCCATTCCACGCTGGGTGGTCGGTCCGGGACGCCTGCCCCGTCCCCAACGGCCACACTCGCTTAAGAGTTCTCTCTCTCTGGGTGCGTATCACAGCCGCTCTCACCCCAAACCGTCACGGTGGCTACGGGATACGATCCGTCTCGGCTACGCGATACAACTTACCAGACGCCCGCTCGAGTTCGGGACATCCTCTTACCTCAGTCAGAGGCAAGGATGTTCCCGTGCTTCGGGCCAGGGTCACCACCCCTCTGGCAAGCGATCGTGCTCGTCCCTCTGGCCGAGATGTTCAACGGGTTCTGCAGCCCGTACTTCATCGTCCCCAAAGAAGGGGGTTGCTAGATCTGCGTACCCTGAACAGGCACCTACTCAACCTGCCGTTCAGGATGCTCACGCAGAAGCGCATTTTGGCGTCTACCAGACGTCAAGATTGGTTCATGGCAATCGACCTGAAGGACGCTTACTGTCATGTCTCGCTTTCGGGCGGGCGTATCAGTACAGAGTCCTCCGTTTCGGTCTGTCCCTGTCCCCACGAGTCTTCACGAAGACCGTGGAAGCTGCCCTCACTCCCCTCGGGGAGAGAGGTGTGTGGGTACTAACTATCTCGACGACTGGCTCATCTGGGCACACTCATGAGATCTGTTGTGTACACACATGGACCTGGTGCTCAGGCACCTAGATCGGTTGGGACCTCAGGTCAACCGAGAAAAGAGCAAGCTCTCCCCTGTGCAGAGCATCCTCTTTCTCTGTAGGGAACTCGACTCTGTCTCCATGACAGCGTGACTGATAGAGCACGCTCAGTCAGTGTTGAACTGCCTTAAACACTTCAGGCAGTCAGCGGTCCCCCTGAAACTTTCAGAGGCTCCTGGGTACATGGCATCCTCGGTGGGGGTGGTCCCCCTCGGGTCGATGCACATGCGACCGCTCCAACACTGGCTACAGAGACGGGTTCCCTGGAGAGCGTGGCACACCGGCAGCAGGCGTATGGTCATCACGCCTTTCTGCCGACGCACCCTGACCCCTGGTCTTCAATGACCTTCTTGCGGACAGGGTCCCCCTAGGGCAGGGGCAATGCGTTTCGTGGTGATGACGGTTGCCTCCCTGCAGGGTTGTGGTGCCGTGTGCAACGGGCACGCAGTGTCAGGGCGGTGGACGGGCCCCCGCCTGCGTTGGCATTTCAACTAAAGAGGTGGCAACCTCTCGTGCAGGGCATGCACGTGCTGTTACGGCAGGACAGCACAGCTGCCGTGGCGTTATTAATGGTCAGGGTGGCATTCGCTGACGGCAGCTAACACGACTCGCCCGACGCCTCCTCATCTGGAGTCAGCAGGTGATCAGCTCCCTGCAAGCCACACACATCCCAGGCGACCTGAACCAGACAGCCGACACACTCTCTCGTCAGTCGACGCCTCGCGGAAAGTGGCGACTCCATCCCCGCTCAGTCCAGCTCATATGGGAGCAGTTCGGCCAGGCGCAGGTGGACCTGTTGCCTCCCTGGACTCCTCCCATTTCCGCTTTGGTACTCCCTGACCGAGGGACCCCTCGGCACGGATACCCTAGCGCACAGCTGGCCGCAGGGTAAGCGGAAGTACACCTTCCCCCCAGTAGCCTCATTGCACAGGTCTTGTGCAAGGCCAGGGAAGAGGAGCATCAAGTGGTACTAGTTAGTCCCTATTGACCTAACCGGACTTGGTTCTCGGAGCTAAGGCTCTTGACAACAACTCCCCCCTGGCCGCTCCCCCTGGCGAAGGACCTGCTTTCCCAGGGGAAGGGGCATGTTACGGCATCCCAGGCAGACCCCTGGAACCTCCATGTCTGGACGGGATGAGGAGATCCTGAGTGGCCCACCCCCGGTGGTTGGGACATCACTCAGGCTAGGGCCTCGGCCACTAGGCAGCTATACGCCCATAAGTGGTGCCTCTTCTCTTCCTGGTGCTCTTCTCGGTGAGAAGACCCATGGAGTTGCTCGATCGGGAACAGGTTGTCCCTTCCTCAGGAGAGACTGGAGAGTAACCTCTCCCCCCTCCACACTGGGAGTGTATGTAGCCGCTACGGCCGCTCATCACGACCAAGTTGCTGGGAAGCCTCTGGGACAGCACGACCTGGTCATTAGGTTCCTAATGGGCACGAGAAGGCTACCGCCTTGTCCGTGCTCCGTACCCTCTTACGACCTAGGCGGCAGGCCTCAAGAGGCCCCCCCTTCGAGCCCCTCGGAGCTGCCGCTCTTTCTCACCTCACGATAAAGACGGCTCTCCTGATGGCGCTCACCTCCAAGAGGGTAGGGGACCTACAAGCACCCTCCGTGTCCACAGATTGCCAAGAACTCAGCCCGGTGATTCTCACGTTATCCTGAGACCCCGGCCCGGATACGTGCCCAAAGTTCCCACCACTACCCTAGAGACCAGGTGGTGAACCTGCAGGCGCTCCCCACTGGGGAGGAAGACCCAACCCCTTCCGTGTTGTGTCCAGTACGCGCACTGCGCCTCTACTTGGACCGCACGCAGAGCTTCAGAAGCTCTGAGCAGCTCTTTGTCTGTTTTGGGGGTCAGTAGAAGGGGAGGACTGTCTCCAAACAGAGGCTGGCGCACTGGATCGTGGATGCCATCGCTACGGCATACCGATCTCAAGATCACCCCTGCCCGTTAGGAGGGAGGGCACACTCCACTCGGGGTGTAGCCTCCTTATGGGCACTGGCTCAGGGCGCCTCTCTGGCAGACATCTGCAGAGCTGGCGTTTGGGCTACGCCCAACACCTTCGTGAGGTTCTACAACCTACGTGTGGAACCGGTGTCAGCCCGCGTCCTGCAGGGCAACATGTAGGACCGGCAGCCGGTAGGGCGTACGCCTGCGAAAGCCCTTCCCCCTTCCTTAGGTGGGTCAGCGGCTAATTCCGCCTCCCTTCTTTCCCCACTGGGTAAAGAACAGGCATTCCATCCACAACTAAGCACCTTCCTGGGGGCAGGCTGGGCAGAGCAGCCCTGCCCCCTTAGGCCGGGGAACAGTTGAGCCATCTACATATCTCTAACCGGATCTAGTGCTCCAGACGTGGTAACCCCCCCTCCGTGGGCGGTTCCGTCTGATGTATCCTCATGAATGGTTCCCACCTCGGCAACCCATGACCTCCCTAGGTGGACTTCCACCTTGCGGTTAACTCCTTCAGTCCGCACATTTTCCCATGAGTTCTCCCCTGATGGTGAGACCATGCGGTGTCTCCACTAATTCCTCCCTATGGTAGGTAGTGGTCTCTGTAGCGTTTTTCCCCCAGGGGGGAATAATGCTTATCCAGTGGCCCTTACGGTGCCGGGCGGCTTCTCGCTGTTAGAGAATTAAGGCCTCCGCCCGTGACGGCCGGTGGCAGGGGCTTCCCACCTTTTCGAAAAAGCTCTGGGACCCCCTACCTCTCCACTGGACGGTTACAATTTCACGCTAGCGCTCACGTCTGACTCGCCCAGGCCAGTCAGCATCGCTCCGCTAGAGATTGTGACGCGGCTCAGCGCTGTGGCGTTTTCTATAGGAACCCCAATCTGTCGGTTCGACACAACGTCGAGAGACCGACAGAAAGGGAACGTCTTGGTTACTTATGTAACCTCAGTTCCCTGATGGAGGGAACGAGACGTTGTGTCCTTTATGCCACAACGCTGGCCGACCACTGATGCTCTCAGGCTCCTCAGACCAAACGGTGAACGAATGAGCATGCCGGCTTCCCTTTATACCCGGACATCCGGGGAGGAGTCCGGCATACAAATTTCATTCTCCAATTTTCATTGGCCTTTTCAAAATACTCAGAAGATGATAGGTTCTCAAGACAAACCCCAATCTGTCGGTTCGACACAACGTCTCGTTCCCTCCATCAGGGAACTGAGGTTACATACGTAACCAAGATGTTCACCCTGTAAAATAAGATCAAACTAATACAGCTAAACTGCAACATGGAAACACATTCTCCTATGCATGAGGTTGTTTGACAGTTGCCGGTTTGATATCAATTATGTGTGTGTGTGTATGTGAACGTGTATGTGTGTGTGTGCATGCGTGCGTGTGTGTGTGTGTGTGTGTGTGTGTGTGTGTGTGTGAGTGTCTGTCTGTGCGTGCAGACAGGAAGGTTGAGCTGGATATTGTATGTGGGGTTTCCATTCCAAAGGGCAATTACATCACTCAATACATTTACTTCATTTGTATTTACAGCAACCTTATTAGAAAATCTGAATATGACCAGGTCTTGATTAAATCATAATATTCTTGTGTCATGTAAACACAGTCACCCCTCTCCATTGCTCCCAAATGGAAATGTATTCCTGTGTCAGCCAGATTCCCAATGTCTCTGTCGATCACTCTTTTATTGTATTTTCTCTTTGTTTTATCCCTTATGATAATGATTTCAGCTTCCTTTCATCTCTCTGCTCTTTTCATGTTCTTTTTCGATTCTCTCAACACTCTCCCTGCAATCTCTGTACAGAAGTAGAGACACTGACTCCCTGGATTATGTAAGAGAAAGGTGATCGTTACTATGTTACTATTTCATTTGTTCGGAACTGAAGGAAAAATAACTGAAATATTTGATGAATATAATGCTGAAAAAAAATCATAGTGACATTTTGTTCAAATTAGTTGATATGGTAGACAGAAACTGTAACAAGCAATGGAAAATAAAGTAAGAGATAGTGTGGGGCCAAGTGAAATATCCCTGTTTGCATTTTGTAAGGAAATATATGATGAACGATGATAGGGTCAGTCTGGTGCGAATCTATGCAATTGCACCTTCAGGAGATGCTGTGAATCTTATCATATCCAGTCGGATACTGAAGCAGATTCCAGGGTACTTTGGGAGATTCTGATTTATACAAACTTAAAATAAAAAGACTTAAAATAAAAATAATAGGATTGTCAAAATAATACAATTAGTGTCAAAAGATTATAATTACTGCTATTAATTTTTGTTGTGTGGTTTTTATAGCGAACACCTTAACCCATTAATTTTAATGTTTACTGTAATTCTAAATACACAATCAACATTGTAGCAACAATTTTGTTTTCAGTTTTGTGTATCGGCCATGACGTCATCTGAAAAAGGTGACAGGTCTGACACATTCCCAGTATGTTAGTGTGTGTGTGTGTGTGTGTGGGGGTGACTGAATCTAAATGACTTGATTTACAGGTTAAGGCAGCTTAAACCAAAAATTGGCAGCATGGGGGGCAAGCAAAGGGGAGGACAGATAAAGTTCATATATCATTAAAACACATACAGAGCAATGCAACCAGTAACTGAGACTGTCACTCACAGTAGGAGAGTACATCTGTTCCAGTCACACAACCACACTCATACACAAGATATCCCCAAGTGTATAGTAGCCTCCAACAGTTATTGTGTAGACACAGTGGGAGATAACTGCCTGACATCCTCTGATTTTAAAATAATATTGGCACTAGAACACCACTAGCTATAACTACAATAACAATACTTTATTTTTACATAATTAATATTATTATATTGAGTATTTAAACAATAATGATTAAGTATGTAACTAATTCATTTATTTTTATATTATTACATAATTTAAAATGGTTTTATATAATTATATTATTATTATAGATTTTTTAATATATGATATTATATACATTAGGTACATCTTTGGTGTTCTGGCTGAGGGTTCTTTACAGAAAAAACCACTGTCTGCATAAGTAGCCCTGGAGCGCAATGAGAAATACTGATTAGAACCAAGGTAGGGGTTATGACAGAAAAAGAAATAGAGATAGAGCAAGAGTGAGAGAATGCTTCTTTCCAATTTATCTTTACACTCTTCATCACAGCCATTCCCCAATTTTCCGGCTTTTTTGATTTTTCTAAAAATCCAATTCTGTTTTGTTTGAGTTCGCTCACGCTTATTATCACGCTAATATCTTGTAAACCTCTCACTAACTTACCCAGCCTTCTTTGTTTACCCTTTCTCATGCTTTATCCTCTTCATATTCTCTCACAGAGAGAAAACGTGAGCTTAACCTGACAGTCTGGCTTATTAAGTCTGACACCATTGACCAAAAGCTTTTAATCAATCACTGCATTCACTTGGCACTGGATAAATAAATCCTGTGAAAGATTTTTGAGTGGGTTTGCAAAGTAATTAACCAACATTGTTGAAGAGTACTCACATTTTTAAACGGATGACTGTGATGCTATGGAACAACAGATAGACAAACACACACGCACGCGTACACACAGTAGAATTATGAAGCTTGAAGTGTACAGAGTGCAGATATGGATTAACAGTCTTGTTATGTAATCATATTCTTCTAGAAAAACCTTTGAAAAGAAGTACTGCTCTCCCCCCTTTACCATAAAAACATTTGTTAAAAAGTCTGGAGCATTTTCATGAGGATGTGTAAGATGCTGTCTGAGGCTGTAGCCCACTAAAATCCCCTTTCACAAGTGTGCAAATGCAGATTTTCTGGCATTTCCATGTATTTGACCTTAGCTTCAGCAGGAGTCTTAGAGAGGCTTATGAACTCAAACCCCAGAGCAATTGTTTTTCTCTTCTCATTTTGGCACAAACCAGCTAAAACCAGCAGCCACTTACAGTTTTACATCACTGACATGAAACCGTCTTCAGTGCAGGGCTGTTTAAATCACTGGTTACAAAGAAACAGATGTTAGACAGTTACCGATCTGTTGGTCTTTTAAACAAATGCATTGTCATCGGATTGTTTTTCTGTTGTGATGATGGCTGTCCATGTCAGGATTACAAAATAACACTTTATCCCGTTGCATGTAATGAATAATGAGTTGTGAAAGAGGTACCCAAATTCAGAGTAGCATATCGGTCCTGCTAAATAATATTTCACAGCTCCCCTGATTGTCACTAATGCTCAGAAAATCAAGAGAACAGAATATTTCTCAAGGAAAAGAGCAGCCATTTCATCCTAACTACCAGTACACACTCGGTGAACAATACTTCCAAGAACTGAAGGCATCTAGTTTTTTTTAACATAAACCAAAAGTATAATTATCTTTACACTGACGTACACAACAACATTATAACAGAATGAAGATATGAAAGACTTGTTGAAAAGTATGGTGAAAAGTTTATTCATTTGTAAAGTTTTTTTTAAAAACCTTAAGTGTTTGATATTTCTGCTATACAGTGGCATACCTAGTAGCAATAAATAAAATTTAAATTAGCTTTTAATGCTTTTTCACTATATTGAAGCTTTTCCTGGCTATGGGTCACTAAAATGTAACTTTAAATGAATGCTTTTAATGCAATTGGATGATTTTAAAAGATGCCAAAATCTCTTATTCATGCAAAGTCGTATAAAATTTGCATAAAATTGTTTCCAACTTTGTTTACATGGTTGTAGTGTTGTGATAATTGTGAGTTAACTAAAGGTCAGTACATGCCCGAGTGGGTGCGCACGTGTATGTGTGTGTTTTCACCTTTATGAGTTTACACCTGATTTGCGCGGACACCATATGGCTGTTCCTCAGATTGCCCACGCGGAACATTAAGCAGAGTTTTCCGTCTCGCTGTGAGATCACCGCGTCCTGACTGAACATAAGCGTCTCTGCGCGTTTCTTGGGCTGAGACATCTTAATGAACATACAGCCGATGAGGAACGCGTCCACTATTGAACCCAGCAAAGATTGGAATAGAAACAGAATGATGCCCTCAGGGCACTTCTCGGTTATATAGCGGTAACCGTACCCAATGGTCGCCTCGGTTTCAATAAAAAAGAGGAACGCTGACGGGAAGTTGTAAACATTGGCGACGCACGGAGTGTAGGAAGCGTCGTGGCCATGATTTAGGTCCCCTCTTATATATGCAATGATCCACCACATTGAGGCCATGACCAGCCAGGCGATGGTGT
The DNA here is from genome assembly GCF_024868665.1 of Triplophysa rosa. Taxonomy (NCBI): domain Eukaryota; kingdom Metazoa; phylum Chordata; class Actinopteri; order Cypriniformes; family Nemacheilidae; genus Triplophysa; species Triplophysa rosa. Next base: position 15,625,594 of record NC_079900.1, on the reverse strand, counting down.
ATGTGAGAATGAAAATTAGAAGGTTCCAGCGCCACTTCAAGTCCACCAGCGTAGTGAACAGGTCCGATAAATAACGACTGGTCTCTCCGATGAGGTTCCCGTGCTGCACGTTACAGCGGCCGTTCTTCTCCACAAAGCGTTGGCGCTTCTTCTTCACCGGCGCGCTGGGGAAAGTTGCGCCTCTGTTCGTGTTCACCACTTGATAATCTTCTCCAAATTTACGCCTAAGCGCAGCCATCACTTTAGCACATTTGTTTGATCAAACAAGTACTTTTTAATGTAAAAATGCAACTCACTTTCTCTGTAGCATAGCTTTTTTTTCAGAAGTAAACTACGCAAGGCACTGTGTACTATAGCTCTCTCGTCTTTCTCTCAACTTTTTCCTCAAATACAGAGTGAAGCTAAATTGTAAAATGTACTCAGGTATGACCTGACAGTGCACGCCTTCTATTATATTGCTTTACAGTACCTGTCAATACGCATCTATTTCTTACTATACCATTCTCCTGGTCGGCTGATGTTCTCCGCGCCAGGTCCGCTGGACGTCCACGTGGAGCTCGCGGGTTGTTCTCTGTGCACTCACTGCTCCCCTTCACATAATAATGCATGAACAGGAGAAAAAGAGAGAGAGGGTGGGTGTGAAAGACGGTGGGAGGAGGGGGTTTGTGAGAGAAATACTATTTTCTAGAGACGAGTGGAGAGGTGGAGTGCGCGCGCGCGTGTTTAAATTAAATATCCTACTGAATAATAGTCATAATGAAAATGTTAAAATGCAAAATATGGTTCGGTTTAACTGGTCTAAATTATGAGTAGGTCAACCATAAATAGAAAGACCGAATAGGTACTATACTGTATATGAATAAACATTTATTGTGTAAGACATTTCCAGTCAAATGCTGAAATATTGCTCACTCGACTACATACCATTAAAACTTTTTTTCGTCAGTATAGTATGTGAGTTAACCACGCGCTTACAAAAGAAAACAAAGAACACAAAAATTACGGTTTTAATTTCCCTTAAAAACTTAATGCGTCTGTGCATTGACTTAATCAAATGAACAGCGCCATCTGTTGACTATAATCCGTGAGCACACTTTATCCAACGTAACTGACCTGACTGTAAAATTAAGGATTGATAAATTGTTATTAAGGGATAGTTCACTCATGAAAATGATATCATTTACTAACCCTCATGTCATCGTTCTAATTCCTTAAAGCAGCAAGGCCTATATATCTTAGTTAGTTTGATGTTAATGTGAACCGCAAGCTGAAGCTTATTGTTTTTTTCATTATAACTCTTAACTGTAGAGAAACATGAACATAATATTCCCAGCTGTCTAATGGTTTATTGTTGGCTTTGCAATTATTTGTTGAGTGCAGAAATTTGAAACTGTAGTCTCCTCTGTTTGCTCCTTTGGGACATCTCAAATATATGGGCTTCTATCATTCCAGACTTAATGTGAAAGACTGCACCACGGTATATTCTAGATATTTGTGCATTATATTAAAAGTTACTATATTTACTAGTAATAACAACTGGCCCAGCAGTGAACAATAATAAAGCAAAGATGAAATACTATCTCTGTTGTAATCGGATTCGGATCTTCTCTTTATTTGTCTCTGTCTTCGATTGAAAATGGTATTAAATGCATTTATCAGCGAAATGAATATAGGCCTACAGCAATTATGAAATACTAAGCAGTGCCTGCAGCGCTTTTGATCTGTGTGTGTCCATGAAAGTTATTAAAAGATTATAAGTAGTTTTATTTTAAATGCCAACAGTGTTAAAATAGAATTAATGCACATATATGGATTTATGTTTATATTTGCTCTTTGATAAGGTTGTCCACAAAGAATCATTGGTTAAGGAATAGAAAGTTTTGACTCAAATAAATTCAATCTTCGCCATGGCAGCCTCAGTAAAATGGGAAATTTAGTACACTAGATGATGTCACGCAGCTATTCAGATATTGCTGGGTATGAAAAATAATGATGGGAAGGAAATAAGACAAATCGATGAGGATAGTGAGTGTATTAATACACATGAGTTCTTAAATAATAAATAAGGTCTAAGAACTGATGACATCTACATGATATCACATGACCTGTCAAGTTTCCTTAAATACTAGTCATAAACTGAGTCTGGATTAACCACTTCAGCAATAGAAAAAACAATTTCCCAAATCCTTATCAAAATTTTCACCATTGGCCATTATATTGTATTTTCTTTTGTAAAGCCAATTTTGTTTTTGCATTTTGTATTCCTCTTGCAGCTGATGAATGTGCATTTTTCCCTAATCATCAATCACTGATCACTTTTCTTTGTGAAGTGTGTATACATTGACTTTTGGGCTTTGAATAATTTAAATATAATTAAATATTTTTTGGTTGTTGTAAGCCATTTTGTGTGTAGTATTGTCTGATCCTATTCATAAATGAATTACATAGTAGACACATCATTTGACACAGATCCTTCTATGACAGAACATGGTAATGATTGTCAGACTAAAATGTTTGATGGTCCTTATGCATTTTTAAACAAAGATGGAAGAGATCCTAAAGATGCCACTGATGACTTCAATCATTAATATGGGCAGTCAATTAAGGGATAGCCTTAAAAAAACGAAGAAAAACTGAGCCTGCAGTCCTTTCACTTGTCATTACTATTATCGAGACTAATGGGGTCAAGATAATTTAGAGAGGCAGCCAGCAGCATTTTACGGCCTGTTCCACTGGCAGGGACAATTTGTTTGTTTTTCACCAACTCCTTTCGTTCTCTAAAACTCTTCTTTTTCCAAGTCTCTCCGTATATCTCTCATTTTAAGGATCACTGTGTTCATACATAGGGTAAAGTCTAATTAATTAAGAACTATTTGAGGAATTGTTTTTTTCCACTGAATTGTGTCACAGCTTTGCTATTAATTTGAGAGCTGCATTAGAATGGCATGATGTACTGTGTCCTCATTTTGGGGATCCCAGAGGGATTCCATTCCATTTCCAAGAGCACAACACAGAGAGTTATAACTTCAAATTATAATGTACAATTGTTATTTTATCATCTACTTCAAAGAGACATATATGGGAGCAGACGTTCATGCAAGGGCTTTCTGAGTTAGAGTAACGTTAACCGTTTGACTTTGGTTAATCACAAACCCACGTCAAGAGGAACGGAAAACAAATGTATTAATTTGAGGCTTTTCAACAATGGATGCTGTGTGCTTTTATTTAATAAATAACACATGAATTTTGTGCATATTGGCTACTGGTGAAAATCGTCCCAACAGCACCCACTACGTCCAGTCTGCAGCGTGATTCCTCGGTGCGATAGTTTACTATCGGACGCTGCTCCAATGCCCTGGATCAGAGCGTCTGTCTCCTCGCAGGACCCGTCCACTCTACCCACAGTTCCCCGCGCTCAGGCAAGATGGAGGAACGCAGCAGCTGCGGGAGAACAATGTTTGGACTCTGAAGATTAAAACAAACGTCGGAGGGGGCAAAATACACAGAGAAAGCGCCAACGGTGGACATGCACTGGTAAGCGAAATGCGGAAATGGGCTTTGCGTGAAGTTTGAAGCGCCGGAGAGGCGCGTGCGAGCGGAGCAGACAACAAAGCGCAGCGACGTAATGTAGCATGTAGCCGCTTAGCTTGACGCGAAGCATCAATTGTTCGCTTGAGTTGCATGGCTGTTTATTATGGGTAAGCGTTGTGTCTTGCACAGCCACACCATTGTACCTATTCTATCTCTCTATATTTCATTGTTTCGAGCTCACAGGGGGGAAATAATCGCAGCTCTACCTTTGCATAATGTTGCTTTTTCTTAAAACTTGGACTATTTTCTTGTGAATATGATTAAATGAGTGCATAACGTGTGCCCTATGCCTCGCCAACGTAATTTATTTATTATGCGTCGCTTAGCCTGCTAGCTAGCGCGTTAGCGATGAGGGCCTTTGTGAGTCGGCATGAAGTTATTAATATGGATCCCACCATAACGGTCCTGCGATACACACAAAAACTTAAAACTCTGCCAATCATTTCCACAGTATAGATCCCCGGGGCACGTACAGCGGAGCCGCGTGTTTGCCGATATGGTAACTGTGCCTCTTGGTTGAGACTAGTGTTGATTTGAGTGTATAAAATGAATGATTTGTGTCTAACGCTAGCTGATTGATGTGCTAGCTCAGTTGGCTAACGTACGCACGCGAGCTATTTACATACCATCTGCGTCGCGTGCAGTCTGCGCGCACTCAGAACACAAAGAACCGAGAGCTGTTACACGAGATAAAAGACTTGACGCTGGGACACCGTGTTCCCCATCATTCACGTTTCTGAGCTTTGCATCAAATGTGTTTCTTTTACTTACGAGAAAGTTAGACTATTTGGGAGTTAGACATGGTTTAAACCTCTTCTATTAAATTTGGATATGGTTTATACCACATGCATGTTCGTGCTCGTGGATCATATTGATGCTGGTTGTTTTGCCTCGAATCCGAAGCGCTTCTTCAGACGTGACATGGATGGAGGGGTTCTGACTAACGCACCACATCTGGTTCAGATCCAGTCAACCGGCCTTTTAAGGGAAATGAAAGGTATGAATCATCGTATGGCGCATGAACCCAAAGAAGAGAAATTGGCTTCCAGGAAACATTATGTACTCGCTATACACGCGCACACCGTAGACTGAGGCTCGTATGCAGTGGTCGTTTGCGTCATTTTAACAGTAAATCTTAACTGTCCCATTAAAAAGATTGTGGCCATAGTTTCAGATATGGTAGTTAATACATAACCATGCTATTGTGGAATGTATTTGATTTATCTTTCATTGTTCTTTTTAATGACATCTATAGTCATTTTCACAGTTCCTTGTACCATATAAAAGTACCATGTTTTGTCTTAAAATCTGGTTGTGTACAAAAAAAACATTGTGGTGTACAATAGGGCATTGGCGATTATGTTCACCAGCTGTAGTAAACAAACAAAGCGCAGCGATGTTCTCGGTGACGTCGGCAGTGAAGCAAAGCCAGACGCCTAGCATTCAACTCATAACAATAATGCTTTGACATTAAATAACCGACACCACAGACTGAGCTAGGCCTCATGTTTAATGTTTCACATACACACACGTTAGAATTTAAACTGCACAGGGCATAAGAGGAATGTCACCAAGTACTCTAGCATTCCTAATACTAGTGTAGTTCACGAGGCTCAGCATCTGTGTTTGTATTTATAACATGTACTTAATCCTTAATGTTCAAAATAGAGCGTGTGACCAAACACAGACCGTTTGTTTTGCATACATGATATCCTGACCTGAAGTGACGTGTGTGAATGTCTTGTTTCTTCAGCCTTTAAATAGACATGTATTAATATTATATTCTTATTGTATCTGGGCCTGCCTCCTGATTTAGGATTGTTTGTATTTTAACATGGCAAACAATACCAATTTTTGTAGATTAGAAAATTTGCTCTTGTTTTGCTTATTCATGTCTTTAGTAGAATAACACTCCTATTAAAGCAAAATATGCAACTACCAAATTGTTCTTGAAAACTAATGCAGTGATGTCATTATCATGATCTTATGCGATCATTAAGATCTAATGAATAGGATGCGAGCACAATTAAATGTTTGAACTGATGGTCGATACTAATCATGTTATTCTGGTTCGAATGAAATGGTGTGGTTTCAATCCGCTATTGCGTAGGGCTGTGCAAAAATGTCGATACGTGTAACTATCACAATGTATATTTTTTCAATAGTGTATCGATAGTGATACCTCTACTATCGATATATTTTTTTTAATTATGTCATATACATACGGCCAAAAGTAAGTGGAAGCGAGCATGGCGAAAAATATAAGAACGCTTGGAGCTCTCAGAGCTGATGTGTGGGAGTGCTTTGGTTTTAAAAATAAGTAATGGAGTAATGAGTTATAAAATAATGCTGTTTGTAGGCTTCGCAAGTCGTGACACAAGTCACTTGGCTACTGCCGTGCATTAGACAAAAAGTTTATTAAGAAAAGTAACAATGACATTTATTGTGCTTTCACGGATGTGACACCAGCGCATTTACAGCACGGATAAACCAGCGGTTTAAACTGCCCATGTTCAGTGTTTTAACTGTAATGCACCACAACAGCCAAGTGACTTGCGTGAGCCACCTTATTCCCCTGTGCTACCCACTTGAGGGGCGCAATCCACAGTTTTAGAAGCCAAACCTCTGATCTAAAGGTCCATGCATCGCACATCATGGCCACTCTGCAGAGGTAAGGGATGTTTTTATACTTATCCTTACAGAAAACCCCAGGTGTATCGAAATACATAGCAATATATTGTAACGTGACCCATCTATCGTGATATGTATCGTATCGGGAGGCACTTGCTAATACACAGCCCTACTATTGCGTTACCTTAGCTATTTTATTTTATGAAAATCAAAACTCCATTATAACACCAGGCTCATTTGTTTACAGGGACAGTATGAAAAAGGTCTGTGCGCAAATCCTTTTGATCTTATATTTATTTAAACATTTCTTATCGAAAGTAATAACACTAAATTGTTTTCTATATGCCTCTGTTTGTTTTTAAAAAAATGACAGTCTTTGTAGTGTCTGTAATGTACTGGAAGCTTTCAGTTTGCTTGAGTGTATTAAGCTCTCTTTTTTCTGACCTACAAACCTCCCATTAAACACAGGATCAAAAAAGCACACAGACCCTGTTGGTTATTTTTTTTTAATGTGTGTGTGCTATTTATTGACATTAGATCGATAATTAGAATGACAACAGGTGCAATGACTACTATTAATAATAATCACCCAACTGGTCAGAAGTTGATTCCATTACTCTCTGAATAAATCAAAGTTGGCCTTTTTTCCAGGATGAGCGAGGTGCCTTCACATTTAAGTGGTCCCCATCGCCCCCGATCCAGCATTAGCATCGGTGTGATAAATCTCTAAGCATTGCCCTTCACCATGAGCCTGATCCAGGATAAACTTGGCAATGAGTTCCTGCGCTCCAACGGTGGCATGGAGCCAGGCTTTGGTCCGAGCATGCTCATGTTCAGCCACCTGCCCCCTGTCACTAGCTTCACCCGTCTGGCCAGTCAAACGGTTATGGCTGACCTGCAGCCCCACGAGATGATCCTCAAGAAGGAGAGGGACTCGCCGGATTGTGGAGGAGGGCTCAGTGGAGGCATGTGTGGCGGAGGTGGCATAGCAGGCATGCTAGGAGGTGTGGGAGATTATGTTCATGCCATGGGCATTAAACAAGAAAAGGTTTCTGAACACGATTATAGACTGCCCCTCTATTCGGAGGGCGGAGTCGGGACTGGACTACGGAGTGGAGGAGAATTGCTGGAGGTGTCGCTGGGCGACCATCAGAACCTGGTGGTGCATGACCTCAGTCTGGGAAACGTAAGTGTGCCTTTCTGTATAAATATCATCAACTCTTTGTATATTTAAACATGATTTTAAGTAAATGTCAATCCTACCGTATGAAAAAAGTCCATTGAGTCATGTATTAAATAAAACAAAGTTATGAATTTTAAAAATGAATGAAGCTCATTAAAGATAAAAAGTTATTAAACTAAAAGTTATTAAGAATAATATTTAAGAACTGGAATAAACTTTTTTATTTTATTTTTTTATTTATATTGCCAGATTTTGTGTTTTCTTCTGGGATTTGGGTTTTTTGATGTTTACATGGCTAGTAATTTTTCCATGGATGTCTTGCATCAAATGATCTAACTGGAGTTATTATATTTAACAGATTTGCATATGTGCCTTGTTGCATTTTCAAGTAATCAAAATTACCTGTACTCGTACATAAAGGCAGATTTCCATTCCATAAAAAACGGAGAGCCCTATCCCAAGCCAACTGCTAAATCTATAGTAATAAACCACCCTTCCTGTCAGTGATGTCATCTAGTTTCTGTAAGGAAGATCGGGTGGGATTTGACAAGGTCAAATACAACATGAGTGAAGAAATACGTGCTCATACGTGCACAACAGCAGCCTCTTTCAAGGTTATAAGAGCATTAAGTAAACGATGATCTATTTATCATTATAAGGATTGATCATCTCATGATCATCGCTGAAAAATTAAAATATTGCATCTGCCTCTTTCTCCCTGCGGTAGCCAAAGGCAACGGTGTAATGTTTTACAATTTGATTAAACAAAATTACGATTCATACTAATTCACGGTTATTGCTAACAGAGAAATAACATGCAATATTTCCGTTCTGTCTTTTGTTTAATGGATGGTTGGCCTTTTTCTAGTAACACTCTTTCTCATGCTCCTTCTGTCATACAAATAAAGGAGGTCATTAAAAATAAGCCAAACAAGAGAAGGGAAATGGTTTGTTTTGGCTAGCTCGCATTTAAAACAGCAAAATCTCTCTCGCTCCATGTCTTAATTTTTCTGCCACAGATACACAATAGCGCTTTAACAAAAATATGAAAGTTGATATTTACATTTTTGTTCAGGATAAATTTTAGTGTGTTTATTTTGGAATATTTTAATTTGCAGCTGTTCAATAATCTGAATGGTATTTTTCTGTAGATGCTCAGCAAAATGAGGAAAGTGGCATTTACTCTCAGGGGATAGATATAGAGGCTCGTAAATAAAAGATTTACCACCCTGCCTGCTGCCACATACACATTAGGGAATACTTTAATATTCAAACAGCCTCTCATCTACTCTGTATTATGGAGTGCTGCCTGATTTCTGTATGTGCATTTGTTTACATTTTTTAAATCTATCTAGACCTGTCACAGTTTACTAAATAAGACACTTTTAGTTTCAATGCAGTGCTTATTTTACATTTACATTTTATATTTTTGTGTGACTGAATGTGGTTTTTTGAGGGGGATTTTGACCGCTCTCAATCCCGTCTTTGTTGTCCGTCCAGCTGTCAGGGCGGTTGGTAAAAGAACCCTCAGGGAGGAAAGGTCGAAGGTCAAATTGTGAGGGACAGGAGGGCAAGACGCGGAGGAAACGAGGAGAGTCGAAGGTGCGAACACGCACACATAATTTACATACAGATGTGTGTTGTTTGTTGCTGGGTGTATTGTTGAATCTAAAAGGGAAAAATGGAGCTTGTTAAGACCTTTTTCTCAAACAACTCTATATAGAAAACAGTATCTAATGCCGATGCTTTTGTCTTGTTTATAGTCTCTGATGCTGGATCCAGATGGAGGCAGCTTGTCTCCAAACTCCAAACCACACATCTGTGAGCACTGCAGCGCAGCGTTCCGCAGTTCCTATCATTTACGCAGACATGTGCTTATACACACAGGTTAGCATGCACTCGCACACGCACCAGAGACCCTAATATAGTTTAGTATGTGAACTGCATGGTAGACATTGGCTTATGTAACACAAATCAAGTATATACATACTGCAACATTATTTTAATGTATTTATATTTTATATATATATATTTATTTATTTTAATATATATAATTATATGCACATTTTGAATAGAATTTTTATACTTAAGTCAATTATTGATGCAGATTTAATAATGATTGTATTTGCTGCATAGTTAAAGGAGTAGTTCACCTTCAAAATGAAAATTCTGTCATCATTTACTCATCCTTTTGTCATATCAAACCTGTATGACTTCTCTTCCGCACAAAACAAAAGAAGATGTATTGAGAAGAATGTTTATTAACAGCCCCCATTCACCTGCATTGGTTTTGTTACCATACAATAGAAGTGAGCGGGGGGGGGCATGGTGTTGGTATGGGGCTGTGCTGTGCTGTTCTGTTACCCACATTTCTCAAAATATCTTCTTTTGTGTTCTGCAGAAGAAAGAAAGTCATACAAGTTTGAAATTACAAGAGGGCTCTTTTTTAAGAGTTTACAGTTTTTTTTTCAAAATGTATGTTATGTTTTTATTTATTGTTTTATTGCATTAGCTAACTGTTTTTCTTTTCTTTTTATTATTACTTAAAACAACCCAACTGCAGTTTGATTGATATTACTTGCAATGCACAACAAAACACAGAGTTTGTTTGTTTTGGCACATCAATATAATTTGTACTAACAGTTGTATTGGCACTTGAAATGTATGCCTAAACAAAGTGTAATACTTAGGGGTGCTTTAATCCATTATCATTGGGTTGTGTGTTGCTGTCTCTGTAGTAACGGAGTCAAAATCTTCTAAGGGATAGTACTGGAACAACAGTTTTATTTTCTTATTTAAGTATGATTTGTTACATTTAATTACACCTTAATTACAACATTTTGACCTAACCACAAGGGCAGTCGAAACATGATGGTCATTGTCTCTTACAGGTGAGAGGCCTTTCCGCTGCAATCAATGTAACATGAGCTTCATTCAGAAATACCTCCTACAAAGACACGAAAAGATCCACAGTGGCAAGTTACCAAGTTACTAATTTCCTCATTTCTGGCTAATTTGTTTGCAAGGTCATTTTTTGATTTTCTTTCTTTTCCTGGGTGTCCATTTTGCAGGAGAGAAGCCATTCAGCTGTGATCAGTGCAACATGCGTTTCATTCAGAAGTATCACATGGAAAGACACAAGAGAACTCATAGTGGAGAAAAGCCATACAAGTGTGATACCTGCCAACAGGTGAGTTTCATGCACACCTGGAATATTTTTAACCTTTCAAAAAGCTGTGCATTTTCTCATTTTTCTTCCAACAGTATTTTTCTAGGACGGACCGGTTGCTGAAGCACAAACGGACGTGTGGAGATGGCACAAAAAAGGGTGCGGATGGGTCAGAGCACGAGTTGGGTGTCGCAGGTGATGGGGAACATGGCAGCTATGGAATCACTCAGGGAAATGTGGCCACGCCTGGACGCAAACGAGGCAAGTCAAAAAATGCTGGCGAGGGGGGTGAACGCAAGCGCAAGAAACCCACTGGGGCTATGGGGGCGACACATATTCAGGGGGCAGAGGCTTATGGCCTTCATGACTTCAACTCGGTCGCGAACAATGGGGTTTCAACAACGTCTTCTGCCCAGTCGGACCCCAGCATGGATGGGGAACCTGGACGGGCTCCCAAGATGGCCTTTAAAAAGGTTAACAGGAAGTCCATGGAGAAGACTGCTCACTCCATAGATCAATCCAAGCCAGGAGGCATGGAGTTGCCTGGGGGAGGCTTGAATACCCTTGGGCTCCTACCAGGTCCTGGGGCCAAAGTTGGTCCCAACAGCAGCAATTACGATGATGCCATGCAGTTTCTGAAGAAGCGACGATACCTCCATGTAACAAATAATGGGGCTGTAGGTGCTTCAGACTACGACGTAGGCGTCAGTCATCTGCAGTCGCAACCGACGGTTATTCAGGGTGTTGTTTCTGGGGTTCTTGATACAGATGCCTCACTTGGCCTGTTGGACTCCTCCCCTCTAGGAGATATCAAGCAGGATAAGTCTGTAATCCCAGATGAGGTTCTGCAGAGCTTGTTGGACCACTACGCTCACAAGCCTGATGTGACCTTCGACATCACGGATCCCCATCACGTGGAGCTCCAGACAGCTGCCACGGACCCACTGGGACATGATGACTCCCCCTCAAGTCCCAACAGTGGAGACAAAGCTGTGATCATGCACGAGTACTCACGTTTTCTCTTACAGGCACTAGAGCGGACCAGTCACAGTTCAGGCTTCCCGTTGGGCCCAAGTCCTGGTTCTGCCGCTACTACCACAGGACCGTTTTCAGGGCCAAGCCCACTTCTCTCAGACAAGCATGTGTATACATCCTCACCTTTAGAGTACTCATTCTCACATCCTGTTTCTTCCTCACCTTCCCTCTCCTCTGTGCCGAAGTCCCACTTTGGTCTACTAGAGGGCTCGTCACCTCCGCAGGGCTTCCACATGAGCAGCCTGGAGCAGTCTGCGCACGCACAACAGCAACTCACACCTTCCCAGGAGCTTACTGAACAGTTGGACAAACAGCACACGTCCCCTCCGCCACCTCCGCACACCCCCAATGCCAATACTTACCAAATCACGCCTCAGCCTCCAGACCTGGGCAGTCAGAAGGAAACTCAAGGGCCGAAAAATGGAGCGACGGCCACCACTGGAGGATTCTCCCTGGGCACATCTCAGGATCTGACAACCCTGGACCCAGCCAAGGCCCATTTTCAGATCGAAAACTTTGCTCAGGCTTTTGGAGCGCAGTTTAAAGGGGGGCGCGTGCCCCTTGCCTTCAGCAATGACTCGAGGGGCGAGGTGAATCACAGCATACAGACACAGGTTTCTGAATTCTCAGGGTATAGCAGTCTCTTGGCTGATGCCAGCGATGCCGTCAGCACCGGCTCCAAAACCCCAACAAGCCAAAGCTACAGGTGAATGGGCTCACGTGCCTAGATGCTCAGATGGAGGTTCCCTATTTTATTTTCTCATCATGCGGTCTTTATTTTGTATTATTGTTATTATTATTGTTATTAAGTTCTGCTATTTTAATGAAATTGAAATGTTTTTGAGTTATGTTTTCTCACTGCCGTTATGTTCATAAAATCCCCACTCCTTTGGCCTGCAATCCATTTTCCAATGTTTTCCAATGCATCAGTTTTATTTTTTTGTAAGTAGACGTTTAGGTCTGTTTTGGTAATCAGTAGGGAGGAAACGCTTTTAAAGCTTAAGTACAGTATCAAAGGTCTCGTTCTGTTTACTTTTTCTGATAGACATTCACGTTTTAGACACTGACTTCACAAACATGTAAGGATGACTTTAAAATAGCAATGGCAGGGAGTATCCCAGAACTGAAATTGTCTGTTACAATGATTAAAGTATTACTCAGGAAAATGTGTAAACAGCAAATCTATCGGAAGGGTAGCAAGCATTCATTGAAGAGGCAGACATTTGCTAAAACAAAAAAAACTTTTGTTTTTCGGGAGATTTTTTTAAATTCTTCTGAACAAGTGCAACAAATAGAAGAAAAACTGCTGCCTGCTAAATTACACTGACACCACTTTTCACTTGGCTATATAGAGATTATGGTACTTTTATGTCAATGTGAATTGCTCACATTCTATTTCCGTAAGGGCCATATATATAAATATATATTTATAAGAATATCTGTATGTACAATTACATGTAATCTTTCTTAAGACTGGCAGGTGACTTGGAGGAGATGAGGGATCGAGATGTCCGATTTATTCTTTGGGTTGTAAGGCCAAAAGCTACACACTAGAGGGCGCTGCATGCAAGTGTGATTAAATCAGATTATGGGATTATTATGTGACTGTCTAGATTTCTCATCCCTCTCTCCCTCCATCCACTTCTTCTCTCCCTTCAAAATGAATCCCATCTAGCACTTTTTTGGAACTGTTTATTTTTAAAATACTACCCGGCTGATTGCACAGAATGTAAACTGTGTTACTGATATGCTGTTTTAAAAGGGGCAACATTTGGTCAATTGGGAGTGGGCAGAAAAGGGGCGGCGTTCATTTTAGTAATTGTAGATTGTTAAAAAAGGCATTGATAATGTCTTTACTATGGAATGTGCTGGAATTGTGGGTGGGATTTCGGTGCGGGTGGGAGTGTGTGGTATCTTTTTATATTTTAATTCCCATTTTTTCACCGATGTGTGTTAGGCAGGTTGTAGAAGGGGATGGGACTGGGATGGACCGGAGTGCTTTCTTTTATCTGTTTTTTTTTTTTCATTTTGTGAGTATTGGATTGGGAAAAATGTGATGTGTTAAAATGTTTTTTATACCCTTTACCAGAGATGACTTGTCCCGCTCTTAATTTATATAGTACAGGTCCTAAATTTAATGCCTGTACACAAGAAATTCAGCCAATTTATTGCAGTGTGCATGCAGGGCAAAGTGTTACCTAAACTACATTTTTATAAGACATTTTATTTTGTACTGTACAAGTATTATTGTAATATCTTTTTCAATAATGATCAACAACCGCATTGTCTTCCATCAGCGCTGTTGGCCGCTGTCACACCGATTGTTGAATTACTGTCATGTTCTGTTGCATTTGTAGTCCTCTGCACCCCTCCTTAAGAACATGATTCTTTGAAGGACAGAACAACATGCAAGATTTTTCGACCACATTGCATCTAGTAGGGAACAAAAACTGACCACTAGGACTGAGCATAACATTAAGAAGGTTGGGGTACACATTCACAATAATGGTGGAGGTATAACAATCTTTGGTTAGTCTGATGACTTGGTGATATGAAATCATTACAACTGACGTCTTTATACCTCATATCAATGACGAAAGGGAAGCAGGGATATCAATGTGTGAACTTTATGTAGATTGACTGATGTGCCCCCAGATCTGTTGTGATTAGAGTTGTTCAGTCTCCATACGCTCAAAGTTTATTTGTCATGTACATGTGCGCTGGCTGTGAATTCACTTTTGTCCTAAAATAACGCCCATCCACAGGATGTTCAATTGTAATGTTCAATACATGAGATTTTGTCATTTTTGTTTTAGGACGTGATCTACTGGAAAATGATTACTGGTGAAGGTTTAATGAAGTGCAGATCTCTGATGCACTGTTTGAATGATATCCTGTTTGGCTTGAATAACCCTAGCCATCAATTTGACAGTGATTGCCACAATAAGGTCCTCTCCCTCTCTATACTACTTTTTGCGTTTTGCTGTATATTCCTGAAAGTATTTATTTTGTTTACATACAGTTAATAACACTAAAAGTTTCCCCTTGGTTTTTTGCATGTACATTTTTATACTGTTATACTTTGCCCCATTTTTTGTCACCATGCCAAATTTGTAGCGAATGGTCTTTTTGTTCTCTCTGTCTTATTTTATTGCAGATTCTTGTGATCTGATTCACAGGGCTATACTTGTCCATTTCGACTTTATTATTGATTAGGAAAAACAATAAAAATGCTGATATCAGTATGCTTTGATCTGTGGGTTTTGCTTTGGTGATGTCACACGTGGAGATATTTTTATATGCCTTACCTTGTTTGACAAACACACCTGTTATTACTCGGCAGATAGTGTATGGGACTGGTGTGGTAATATTACATATTCTTAATGCAAAACTGCTGCAAAATCAGGTCGTTTTTACCATTGTGCGTTAATGTCCGTTTCACCATTGTGACCATAAATAAGGGCACTGAAAAGAGGGACCATCCCAGCAATTAGCACGTTCAGCATTCAACAAATTCTTATCAACCATGAGCATTAGAGTAACGTTTAAAGAAAGTGATGGAGCAATAAAGGTTATCAATTTTGTTCTTAGAATCTCATGGCTTACAACACAAGTTCTGTATCAGGGTGGAGCAGAGTTTCTATGTGAGGTCATGTCTCTCTTTGCCTGGCCTGTATGTACGATACAGTTACTGTGCACCCAAAATGTTCCTCACATATATTTTCCAGCCCGTTATGTTTTTCTTTTTGGTATAATGTAGGCTTTACATGTAAACAGAGCTCTTATAAAATGCCCATGTCCATTAAATGAAGATTCCTCATTATTCATTTATCTCCATGTCATTCCACAAGTGTATGATTTTCTTTCTTCTGCAGAACAAAATCTAAAGTTGCCAAACATTCTTTAAACTATCTTCTTTTGTGTTCTGTAAGAAAACCATACACACTGTAAAAAAACAACTTCAAATTGTTCACCCAACAAGGGTAACAAAGTAATTTGAACAAAGTGTTTTAGTAGGAGAGGAAGAATGTATTGGAGTATGCTGAACACAATTAGTCTAAATGTGATACCAACAAAGATTCTTTTGTTGACTGTACTTAGATATCTAAGTGATTGTCTAAAGCGCGTCAAGAAGTTTGACCAACTTGCCAAACTGTGTAATCTCAAAAAACAATTCTAGTGTTTGAAAGTTCCCAGCATGCATTGCAGAATTTTCAATTCGCTGGTTAAAATGATTGCTATTTTAGTGTTTGCTGGCTATATTTTTTGTTTTTGTTGTCATTGTAAGTTACCTTTGGTATTTAGAGTTCCTTTTTAACTATGATGTTTAATAATGTTTGATGATCGTTACCATAATTGAGGCTCATGTGCTCAGTGTTGAGCTCTGAAGTAAATGACGCAGGGAGTCCACTAAAATGTTTAAATCACAAAAACCTTAAGCAGTTACATAAGTAGAGTGTGTATATAACATATCTATTAAGTAGAATTGAGTAAATAAGAGTGTGTAAATAATAATAAAACAATTACATATTAATTTTATATAAAAGATAATCTTTTGAGTTGGGTCAACTAAGTCCATAGTTGAGTGAACTCAGAAACTTGATTGTTGCGTTTTTATTTTAAGTTGGTTCAACTATTTATTTCAATTGACAGTCATGTGACATTACTCAGTTAATTGAGTTAGGTGCAATACTTGGCCAAAAGTTGAGTAAACTCAAAAAAGCTGTGCAGCGAGTTGCCTTGAAATTTTAAGTTAAGTCAACTTTTCATTTTTTACAGTGCAGGTTTATGAATGACATGAGGGTAAATGAATAATGACAGAATATTTTTGGGGGGTGACCTATCTCTTTAACTCTATCAAGATTCTGATAAAAGAGTGACTTGTTCAAGGCTAACTGACTCTAACAAACAAAACATTTAATCAAATGCTCATTTAGTCCTTATAAACATCCTTGTCTGTTTTTGCTAAAATAAAGTTTGTAATATGCATCTGATAACGCACATATAACTACCATCTGTATATGAATACACAATCATGTTTTAGCTTTATAGCTCATGAACTATGACAAGGTTAAATAAAATGTTGATGTTAAATCAATGTGGGCCATGTGGTACGATCAAATAAAAATATCAGATAATCAAACATTCAAATCTCCTTCAGTTTGCCTGTTAATATACAACAGAGCCTTTTTATTGGAAAGTTAAACATTTCAAAGTTAATTTATTTTAGAATGTACTAATGATGTCTTGCAAAATCAAGGAAGTTTTAATACATAGACAGTCAACAAACCTGTCATGACTAAGAGCAATAACTTCAGCTTGCCAGTCAACATATGCGTTGTTCATTTCTTTGTAAGTCATTTGAATTTATGATAATATGCCACTATTACCATTTTTAAATTTATGTAAAATAACATTCGTGTCAGATGTTATCATTCCTTTACAAAGATATATGATCAATTTTTTTCTTATTTGTGGCCGTGGTGGCAAACGAGGAAGTGGCTCGTATCAGCAAGCTTTGAGAGAATACATTTTTGGTTACACTTTAATAATGTTGCATTTGCTAGCATGAACTTACAATGAGCAATACTTCTACAGCATTTATTGATCTTAAGTGTATAATAATATCAACATTTACTAATTATTTTTTTAAAACGAACTCATCTGTTAACATTTGTTAATGCAGCTAACATGAATAAGCAAGGAACAGCTGTATTCGTATTAACCAACATTAAAAAGAACAATACATGCTGTAAAAATATTGCAACCTTTTTAATAGTCCCTTATTAAGATTTCAAACCCAATATGACAACATGGGCTATTCAAAGTCTAAAGTCCACATACTGTACTAAGTAATCATAGGTGGCTGCTTGTTTACAGTCATTCACGTCACACATTAGATATGCTACAGTAGCTCTGATATGGAAATGAATTGAGGAATTACTTTTTAGTGCTTCTCTTATCAAGCATTTTGTATCCTATAAATTTGCCTCAAGTCTCAGTAAGCAAGCGGAGCGGTTTTGTATTGGAAGATTTATGGTGGAAGAGTGCTGGTCTTTGTCACCATGGCAACATGGCAACAAGTCCAAAAGCCATAAAGGTGCATCATGTCGGCTCTCACTAAATCCTTGGTATTTCGAGTCTGATGTCATCACGCAATCGTGTTTATTGGCAAGTTTAACAATCATAAGTAGTTTAGATGGTTAGAGTAAGGTTAGGGTTAGGGTAAGGTTTCGTGAGACTTGAAACACCAAGGATTTAGTCAAAACCAACAAGCCACGTCCACGTATCTGACTCGAAACACCAAGGATTTAGTGAGAGCCGTATCATGTCATGTGCACACCTGATCAAACAAGGTGTTAGAGAGAACCATCCTGAATTTATGCCGAGCGTGATTATAATATGCGTTTGTTTATTGCGTATTTGATACAAATAGTCAGGTACCTATGCAAGTCTTTCTTAGTTTGGGCCAGCAGTTGAATGCTCATGATTTTTAGTTGATTTGATTTAAAGTAGTTTTGGTGTAATCATAGGAAATGAAGGGTCTATTTTGACCGTTTTGTATGTTGCTCAGTTATTGCTCATAACTATATTTATCCTCCATCTTCTTTTCCATTTCATTTAAATTAAAAATGCTCGTACGCTGCTGATGCCTTGCTTTCATATAGATTATAAATTTTATATTTTAACACACTAACCCTTGCCGTAAAGATGAGGAACACAGTTAACACAGTAAGTTGTATTTATTTTTACAGTACAGGTTTGTATCACATGAAGGGCAGGTCTTTTATCTTGTTTGAAACTTAAGTGTGGCTTGGAAACTTGAAGTGGTGGCATAATTCACTATTTTCTTTTTTTTTGTTATAAATAAGTAAACTGAACCTGACACATTTAGCTGAAGTTAAAATTCACACAAAATACAATATTTCATAATTAAGTTTTATGCCATTAAACCTCACAGATGAATAATATATTTTTTATTAGAAGCTTAAAATCAGTTTAATAAAGTTTGGTGTATGGATATTTCCCAGAAGCAGCCTATAAAATGCATTTTGCTCAATTCACAATTCACACTTCCTTGAGGACATCAAACCAGTGACCTGGTGTTGCAAGCCATCAGTTTTATTCACTATCACATCACAAGGTTAATGGAGTTCACACCTTCACATGTAAAACAAAGTAATAAGAAAATAGTTTTAAGTAGAAAAATAATGCCACTTTCAGCTTTCTCTTTCCAGGTAAACCTAGAGGAGAACTGAGAAGGCTTATGTTTTCCGGACAAGGGCAGTAATCATTTGTAGTTTTAAATTTATTTTGTTATCATCCATCACATATTAGTGAATTAAACTCACTCATTTGTATCAAATGAACAAGACAACCAAAATATCTAACTTTTTTAAAGGAATGAAGCATAAATACGTTTTGTCAATCTTGCCCCATGTCATTTATTTTATTTTATTTTGTATTTATTCATTATTTGTCTAATGAACATCACTCACTCTTAGAAGAGATTGAACCGTTAGAGTTACAAAAAGAACTTTAAAGTTAAAATATGAACTTCTAATAATAAAAAAAGTTCAAAGTTGAACTTATAAGTTCTATAACCCTTTGTTATTTGGTAGAAGTTCTTTTTACAACCGTGAGGAGGGTTCGAATTAGAACCTGGCGTGTTACCAAGGTTACTGGCCTGTTACTATTTTCTGCTGTTTTGTTGTTGTTGCTGTTATTATAATTATTCTTATAAGAATATGTGATAAGATGTGACGTCACATCCAAAATGCTTGCAGTCATGCAGTGAGAGTAGCGCGGAGCTCATTTATGCGAAACGTTAAGAAACTGTAAAGTATTTGACTGGAACGCTGTGAGGTCGGAAATGGGATATTTCCACTCGACTTCGTCTCGAACGAAGTCTTGCGTTCAAATGTCTCTCGCGGCCGTTGCGCAACTCAAAACCGTTACAAACTTTGCTGCGCGAGCGCAGATACTGAGGAAATGCACGAATATCTGAGGTAAGACTTAACAAAATTACTATGACCTTTATGAAAACATTAAAATAAAACAAATGAAATGCAAGATTAAAGTTTAGACGTGGTTATGTACTGTACATTAAAATACAGACTGAAGCTCTGTTAGTTCACCGATGTTCCTAAATAAGTGACCTTATTTAGGATAGTGAAAAAGTTATTAAGAGATGGGGCTACAAAGGCAACATTTGTGTTATTTCACCCCTCACTTTAGAGAAAACGATAAACATATATCACTGAAAAGGGAAAGATGCTAAAAGACGCAGGTGACAACGCACCTGCAAAATTACACATTAACACAGTATGGACAACAATCAGAGAGTAAGTGATGAATGTAAATTAATATTTATGTGTTTAACGTTAAAAACATTGTGCTTTCTTATTGAACAGCCATGGTAACTGTCGTCTGGCACAACAAATTTGTGGTTTTCCAGATGTGTCTCTCTCTCTGCTGTCATGTTGCCATTAATGTGGAACCCACAACCTGTACAAAGAGTCAAAAGCCTACATCATTTTAATGAACGGATAATCCTTGATCTCCATTTATGCCTAACCACAAGGAACATGCTACAGGTAATGTTTGATCTAAATTGATAAATGCATAATCTGTGAAAAATACATTTTATTGAGACAGGCTTGTGGCCTGAAGGAGTACTGCAGAGGACACAACATAACACAAATGAGTTTCACTGATCTGTGGTGTTCTGTTTCCACAGCTGTGTCCACCCATGTTATGCATTTGTGCCTTTTCCTGCTCTGCACTTTTAAAGCCCACTGTACGGTATGTAAACATCAAGTCTACGATGGTGAACTTATGTAGATATTTGAGTAAAGTGGTTTGCTATTCTTTATTAGTATAAAGGTATATTTAAATTAACATTTTTATAGGCCATCATACACTATGGTTTGGCTGTGCTGCAGAATTTGTCCGTGCAAGACTCTGAGCAAGTTTTCCTCAATGATTACCATCGCAGGTAAATAACATATTATTTATATTCAGGTTTCTTGCCTCTCTCTCCATTCAGTATTTCTGTTCAGTTTTAAGGGGATTTATTTATTATAGTTTCTTGAAACAATGATGCTAAAACATCAAAATAAAATTTGTTTAAATCTTTGGACAATACACAATAACAGCAATATGAACATGAATGAATGATCCTTATCATTACCTCAGGCTGTGGCATCTTGATGTTTACTGATGATACATATCCCTCTACTGTGATCCATTGTGTGAGATGTCATTAAATCTAAATCTAAAATGACAGAGTTGAAGATGTTACACAGCTCTTCACTGCATACATTACTTTATGGACTTTCTCTCTGTTTATGGCTGATGTTAGGAAGAATGTTACCATTAACTTGCATACAAAAACGCTAGTCAAAAAGCAAACAATTTCTCTTGTGCTCTGCCAAGGAAAGAGAGTCAGGAGGGTTTGGAATATGATGGTGAGTAAATGATCACATATTACTGAATAAAATTGGCATTTTTGTTTGTTTAAATAAATGTATGCAGTGAGGTGGTGTTGCTTTATTTCATAATTATTTTACTTTGTTAATGTCATACAAATCACAATCAGATGTTAAATGAAATGTATTGTTATTTTGTGTTTTGTCTGAAATTTTTGCATGCACGCAATAAATATTTAATGGAGAATCATGGTGTTGTGTCCGTGTTATGAAATGTTATAGTATAATCTGTAATATACTAATAACAATAGTATTAATAATATTACTGAAATGGTGATAGAAAAGGGTTCCAAAAAGAACTCTGCTGGTTCTTTAATGCATCTTGGAACCTTTTTAAAAAGGTTCAAAAATGAACCTTTAAGGTTTCCCCACAGTTGCAATCTCCAGGAACCTCAAAGGGTTCATTTTTGAACCTTTTCTTCTTAGAGTGTACAGTATACTTGTACATGCAGGGCAAAATGGGGTGTCCGAATATGTAATCAATACAGTGGTTAACCATACTTTTTGTTTTGTTTTAACAAAAGTAAGAAGAATGTGCTGCAGATCTCCATGTGTCCTGTTCTTTTAATGAATTACTGGTCACACATAAAACATTATATCCTGTGCAGCTTAAAAATGGGCAACTTGTTTACACATTAAGTGATTAAATTAATCATGCCGAACAAATCACTTATTTACTACTTCTGGTCTCACCAGCAAGACACACTACAGATTCCTGCTTTTCTCAGTAAGGAGCCGCAGAGATGACGTATTTTTGTATGCAAACCCCGGTAGCGAGAGTTAGCATTTTAGGACTTCCGCTTCCATCGCTCCAAAGTCTATGGTTTTTTTTAATGGATTTTTGGTAAATCACCTGAAATAAGGTCTGTGGTTAACAAACCTCTAAATATTTTCACGTTCTAAAAGCAACTAATTCCTTTGGCGGGGACGTTAGACGTCATCACGCATATAAAGCTCACAAATAATGCAACATGGACACGAATGTCTAAAAACGTAGTTGCGGATTCATTCGCGGAGTAATAACTTACCAGGGAACACATTTTTAAGTTTGAAGGAGTTGTCGGAAGCTTAGTGGTGGTGACGTTGATATCGCGCGACCATTTGTATAGTCTGTTTATAGCATCATGTTAGCTTTTTACTTCTGGCGATTGTATTTTGGCTTCAAAAATAACAAATGTTGTGTTAATTTAAAGATTATCTTGGTAGACAAAACGTGTAAACATCATAAACCTGTTATTTTTATGATCTTCCAAAAGTCTATGGGAAAAATGTATAACGTTAAGGCTTTCGGTCGAGATAACCACTGCAGCGCTAACTTCCGGGTACAAAAACACGTCATCTCTCTCTTTTTTTTTAAATGCCATAGATACAATACAACAGTCCTACATCACATTGCCAGAAAGAAAGAAAGAAAAGAAAGAGAAACAATACAGCAAAAAGAAAAACGTCACTAAATAAAGTTAAGTGCTTTTAAACTATTACATGTTTTCAGAGCTTTTTTGTCATCCATTTGTTCCAATGTCATGATATTTATTTTAAAATCATTGATAAAATGTGAAATGTTTGGTTTACATAAGGCCCACTTCGTTTTATGTATATAAGATTTACCTATAATAAATAACTGTATAATGAATTGTTCATTACTTTGTAAAAAAAACACTCATCTCTACAGCTCCCTAGAGGGTATGCATTGACATGACTTTCCCACGTGTTCATGCTGAGACACGCCCCTGGACAGGCGCTCAAATGTTGCGTGGAATTGTGTTTACTGATATTGTAACCATTAATTTTGCCGATTGTTTTACCACTCAAGCGGGCACGTTCCGGCATGTTCACGTGGTGTTCATGTGGGACAGTGATGACACATGGATACATAAAATGTAAATGTATATTATAACACCCTCAAAATTTCACAATAGGAAAGAATCATTTCTTTTAAATGTGAAGCGATTTCTGAGAAACGCTGTTAAAAATCAACACCCAATACAAACCCTTTTGTGAGTATTTGCTATTCTTGCCTGTTCTGTATGTGACATATAAGTGGTGCAGAACGTAAACAAGAATGGTCTAAAAGCACTTCCTATTTCAGTGCTTTAACACTGCATAAATGTTAGAACAAAATTTAAACAACAGTATACATTTGGAACTGATCTGAAATGTTAAATGAACATCTTTAAGAGTTAAAAATGTATAATATAAAAAATAAACTGAAACAGGATGTCCTCATGATGGGAAGGACAGAGGGTGAGCAAACGTAACTTTGAGGGAGAAGCAATACATGTTGTGTTTGTTTGTTTGGTTTGGTTTTAATTAAGGCGTTTCCCAAAAATCACTTACCGATCCTTTAATTGTATACGTGTAATGTGAACAACTAGGTTGGGTCCACACAAAGGATAATCCAGGGAACTTCCACTAAATGTAGTATGTTTTAGAATAAGCTTTATTCACCTGTTTCCTCATTATACTTCCTATTTCTGTTTGTGTGACTAACAATTAGTATCAGTCATTTGCCAAACCATGTCTGCTCCCACACGGCACATACGTAAGTACATGCCCATTTCTTTGACTCAAGATGTTATAGTATATGCATTCTAGAGAAGGGAAGTAGGTGTCATATTCCTACTAATCATTTTACTATGTCAATATCATGTGTATAAGCAACGAGAAAATTCGCCTACAAACATGCAAACACGGTTGCTTGGTTACAGTGAGGATAAATATCTTTTCAAAGCTTTTTCAAATGATCCCTTATATTTCTTCTTAATGAGCAAGAATCGAAACCACTTTCAGAGAGTGTAAATATATTAACCAGTTTAGATTAAATTTAAGAGTTATATATGTAATTTACAAAGGCAATTTAGGTGCTCTTTGAGTAGATGTATTCGTAGGTATTTATACTGTATAGCATAAGTTGGTATAGACTGGGTTTCAAATGGTCTTTCTCCATTAGGATGTACTCTGATGTATTTGTTAATGATGCTGCTAGACTCTGTATACTGATTTAAATAGTTTCCCAGTAATGAATGTCTTTTGCATTACATAAGAATCAATGGGTAATGAGGCCCTTGTCATTTAACAGACCCATATTGTCTTTATGACAGCTGCGTCAGACTTCAGAACTTCGTTACTTTTTTCCATTTGCAATGTTTGTCTGAATGCCAACACTGTTCACTTATCACACTGTTCATGATGTGCCAAGTGGAAGCATTTGATAAATATAACACGTGGAGTGTGTAGAACATTCTAAAGTAAATAGATTACACCTGGAACCCCAAACTATGATGTTCTGATGAGTTTAGATGACAGATTTTATGTAATTTATGTAGAAAATCACTGTGTATATGTTTAAATCAGTCTGTGTTTTCATTCATTGGTATTGTGAGAAAAAAACCCATAAAAATGTACTTATCATAGGTGCCAGCAGAAGTCAACAAGCATGTAAGTTGTTAGTTTTCTGACATTTAGCTGAGCCTGCTTTGGCAATTGTGCTTGCTAGCCGACACCAAGGCTTGGCATGGCCTAATTTTATCTGCTTGGATAATTCTGGAGAATATGAGCTTGGAGTGTTCTCTGTCTACATTTCTATCACAGCAAGTTGAACAAAAGCTTTGTGTTGCCATACTGTCCTTGGCCATCCACACATTTTCCAGAGTGATAAGAAGGAAGGGAGTGTCAGTAAATGTGCTTGATACAGACTGAAGGGGTTTGAACACTAAAGTGTCAAGACATTCTTCTTTGAAACTGTATCAAACAGCCAGTACTCAGTGCTGATATGAGAGGATTCCCACCCTCGTTGTGAAGTGCTTTATGAGTGATTTATGGGCAATAAATGTTACATTTTTAAAGCTATATTTCTTTCCAAGATTTTAATTGATGAAGTCTGCTACTGGGGTCTGCAAACATTATCCCCATGAAGCTACCATCTCCTGATACGCTAGTTCAAAGCAGGAATCTTTTTAGAACCATACGAAGTAAATCTATTTTTCAAGCTTACAAATTTAGAAGGTTTTACGATGTTCTAACTGACCTACACTCACTAAGACCCTTTACCCGTGTAGCATTGGTTGAGCATATGTGAAGCAGACAGTTTTAATTGTTAACCATTTTAAGTTCTTAAGCCATTATCTAGATCTGTTTATTCAAACGCTCTTGTTTACAATATTATGTTTGTTATATTTTGGTGTGATATTTAGCTCATGACTCATTGCAGGGTTTAAACTAGCAATTTACACAACTTACCCAGAGCTTAGGCATGCTTTACCACGGTATCTATAAATATCTATAAATAAAGGCAATACATTGTATTAATGACTGACTTAAGGATTAATTTCATTTTTTATTCTTGATAGAATTGAAATATCTTGTTTATTTTTAACTTATAAAAACCCAAAGCGAAATCTAAATCAGAAGGAATAAAAATAGGAAGTTAACCATTGCCTAGATTTTCCATAATGGACATATAAATGTCACCACAATCAACAGATCTATGACGTCAAACTATGTGTTCTGCTGTAATTCTGTAAATTCAGTTTCACTCCAATTTTAGCATGATTGCTCTTGTATTGTTCTCCAAGCCGACAATAGATTTAATTAACATCTATTAGCAGCTTTGTCATATTTGTAGTATTTTTTTTATTTACTTTGTATAAAATTAGGTTCTGTGAGTTTTAACATGGAATTATAACTTTTCATTCAGCAATTTAGGAAGCAAGGGAATTCAAATTTTATTTTTAAATATTAGCCAATGACAGCTTTATAGTACTGCTTTAATAGGTAATACCTATTAAAATGTCTATGGTTCTCAAACTTTTGTTGTTGTAACTTTTGTTATTGTGGTTGTAGGGTCCCCTTTGTGTAGGGTGCGTCGCTTTCCGCCCCCCCCCCCAAATAAAGACCATATCTTAATCTTAAACTTAGAATTTTGATTAAACCAAAAACATATTCAGTTACAATGCTGGAACGTCAAATCTTTTGGTTGGTGGGCTTATTTTTCTGATGTTTGATTGCAAATAATTTATGATGCATTTCAATATTTAATAAAATGCCACAAAATATGTGTCCCCCGGATCTATCTTGGGGCCCCCAGTTTGAGAACCACTGGTCTATACTACTATTCGTTTTGCCTACCACTAGACTAAACATCTGGAAATAAAATTCAATAGCCCATCGGGAGCAACGTTGTAATTTAATATAAAATTAACATAATGATAATATTAATATTAGCCTACTACTACTATTATTATTAATAATAATAATAAAACACAAGAAAGTAGCCATGAGTGAAGCATTGCCATCACCTGTGCTATTTCACAACCGTTTTATTGCATGTATCCTCCTTCTTGGAGGCGTATTTAACTGGATCACTGTCAAGGACTCTTTGAAACCACCTGTAGCGGATCTGTACTCTCAGCACAAATGCACACTGTGTAATAAACTTCTGAAAGCCACCGTGTTGAGGGACACTGAGACATCTTCTGATCCAGAATCTTTTTTTTCTATTTATTTGTTTGAACGTCACTCCTATGAAAAATAATGTTATTGATGCATCGATTGTTGATATCAATATTCATCTTGACAGCAGGTAAGCCATAATTACTATTTAACATCCGCGTGTGTGCTGCTTTTAGATCTAAAATAACCATATTTAATAAGGCGTTTCTATTTTATAGACAAACCCATTGATTTGATTTGACTTAAGATGATGCGCCACGTTGTTTAAGGACCATGGACAGTCTCATGCTTTGGACAAATTCATTATATTTCCCCCTTTTTATAACATAATGCTTTTAGCTCGATCCCTGCCGGGTGTTGTTTGTAAGAGTCAAAACTTTTGCCTGGCAACATCAAACAAACGCGAGGCACATTTGAGTAATGCTTTGGAAGACTTTGAGCGCAGAGATTAGGCGGAATAACAGATGAAATGTATTATTAACGTCTCTTATACTACTGTAAGCTATTGTAGTCGAAGTTTGTAACTTTCGAAGTTGGGAGTGTCCCAAAATCTTGCGAGTTTACGGCACCATTGGTGAGCATCATTTTGTTCTTATTTAACGTCACGCTCCGTCATACATTACAAAGTCTCACTGTATTATGTTGTTAAAAACCTTGATACACCAAAAAGTGACAGGCTACCTTTCTTTCAGTTTTTTATAAGTGTTTTACAATTGACAAGGAGGGGTTTCTTTTGTCACGCTTGTTATTTTGGCATTTTGGTGAGGGTTTGAGTGACTCGCTGTATCACACACACATTCACGCATGACTTTGAGACTCTCAAATGTTCATTCACGCACACACATGCTCGTGAGTCAGCATTTGGGAATTGTGAACGTCACATTCTTTTGAGTACCTCAACAGTATCAAATGTCATATTTTGTCTTTCAGGGAAAGTGCATTTGTGTTGCAGCATTGAACGTGTTGGCTATATCTAAGTAGAGCAGTCATTTGATAGGCAACTCCCTGATCTGACTCCCTGATAAATCAAACATTCAACTCAAACTCCAATTTATCAAAACAGCATTATGGTAGACCTAATTTAACGCATTAATTATATATACCGAGTCACCTGAAATCAGGAACCAGTTCTGTTATTACCAGTATGAATGTCACTGAACGTGCTAAAAAGGACACATCTCACATAGCCCTCAGACCTAATTTAACGCATTAATGATACCGAGTCACCTGAAATCAGGAAGCAGTTCTGTAAATACCAGTATGAATGTCACTGAACGTACTTGAAAGGACACACGTCACATGGCCTTCATGCACCTCAGGGCTGTTTGTGTTTCTAATAAAGTAAAGTAAATCGTACTCTGTGTGTTTAAAGTTCCAGGACTAGGATAGAAGAATAGCTTGAGAAATATTCTGTTGCGTGGTCTAACATCAGGTCTAGATGTGGGCAGATCGCTCAACCCCCTAAACATAGAAATAAAATGACATACGGAATGACCGTAGGCTTTAGATAACGGGTTTTGTAAAAGAAGGGAGCGAATGATAGAACGGCAAGTCAGATGAGATGAAAGAGAGAGGAAACGACATACATATGTGGAAGTGTGTCAGTGAAAAAGTGTGTGTGCGTGCGTGCATGCATGAGAGATTCTTTCCTCAATAACGTTCTAATAGGTTTAGTAAACAGTGTATGGTGTTTATTGGCCTGAGATGTATGCATGTGTTTATGAATGTGATAGAATAGAATAGAATAGAATAGAATAGAATGAGCTTTATTGGCCAAGTATGTTTCCACATACGAGGAATTTGTTATAGTGACAGAAGCTCCACAGTGCAACAGAAAGACAGCAACAGGACAGAACACAGATGAAAAATAATAATAATAATAATATACAATAATATAGAAATATATAGAGTAGGATTTAAAACTCTAAAATACCTATATAGACCGCAGCTAACTAGAGTTAGACAGAAGCCATGGAGGTACAGATATGTGGGCTGGAGCTTTGAGGATTGTAAAATAACCCTTTGTTATCCTTTGTTTTGAAGGGTGCTGTAATCCAGACAAGTGCTGTAATGCTAATCTGTGTATTTGATGGAAAAGGATGTCTTTAAAGCAGTCAGTATAGTTAATAAAGTCTGGTTTTCAAATCAATTGGTTCTGAACCTAAAAATAGATTCGTTTAAATAGATAGTTTTTCTCTTCTCTTCTCTTCTCTTCTCTTCTCTTCTCTTCTCTTCTCTTCTCTTCTCTTCTCTTCTCTTCTCTTCTCTTCTCTTCTCTTCTCTTCTCTTGGATTAGACGTGTAAATCTCGTCTTTAATTGGACAGCATACGCTGGCTCTGCTTTAATTGGATATGATAGAGTGCGAGTTGGTCTTGTGGGTCCTAGCGCAGGAGTGCTGCTCATGGGAACCATCTGTTACCTAAGAGCCATTTAGAGCTTTGTAAGCCCTTATAAACAAGATAGAGTAGGAGAGAGTATATGACATCATAATGGGCTCTTACGTTGTCTCTCCATGGCAATATTAACCAATTTAAGAGACAAAGAGGGAGTTAAGTGAAGGGAAAAAAACAAAGGTAATGGGTCGAATACTTTAATGAGGAGGCTGAACAACTAGAATATATAGGCAGATGAGTTATGCGTAATTGTGAAATGCTTGTGTGAAAAACAGAATGTTAGGATGTAACATCCTAACATCCTAACATTCTGTTTTTCACATTTGTGGTCACTAACATCTTTTAAGAGGTTGTTAGAAAGTTGCAATGTGGTTGCAGTTTTGAGTCCAGCCCCAAATGATATTCTGTTCTTGACGTATGAACAGAAACATGATGTTTCAAGTATCCCTTGTTTCACAAAAATCTTAATGCCTCCCATGGCTCCATATTGTCATTTTGAGCAGTTTACTATTACTTTATTTAACAATTCAAGATTTCCCTTTTTAAAAAGGCATAGCGGTGCTTTCACTGTGTGGGCCTTTATCCCAAACCTACAGCCGGTTTACTCGGCACTGAATGCATTGGCCTGATTGTTTTGTTCTGACTAACTGAATAAAACTGATCAGTTGCCATGCTGAGGGCAAAACACAGCGTATGTAGATTTAGTTTTAGATTCTTAACTCAGGATCTCCAAATAGTAGTCACGTAAGTCAAACTCTATTATACCGATTTTATAAATACTGATAAGGGCATGCTGAAGGAGGAACATAATGAGTGGGAAAATATGTTACTGCCATGCAAGAGAACAATGAAAGATAAGACAGAGGAACAACAATGTCATTGGCAAGAAGTCAGGGACGGTGGCTAAATTCCAACAATAAGTGGAACACAGTTTTGACTTTTAGAATATTTGTGTCGGTTAGCGTTGTTTATACAAAGTACCCTGTAAAAGCGATTGATATCATTGTGTACAGACTGATGAAGTGTTCCACGCTCCTGCTGTAATAACCGGGAAGTTGCAAATGTCATTTCTTTAACAATCGTTGGTAAACATTCCTCTGATAATGATCTGAATCGAAAACCACACATGTGTAATTACAATCATTATCTACAGTTCTGCTTTAGCTTGAAAACAGTCTCAATAATTTATTAGCACTGTTGACACTGTAACTGCACCTGCTATAGGTGCATAGTTAGAGCTGTCAATTAATAAAACATTTATCTTGAAACAATCACATGATAAACTAATTAGTTAAACAACTTGAGCACAACAATCAAAATATTAACAATTCCTAAGAAAAGCCTCAAATGATAAAGGTAATATAATTGCATTCGTGTTACACATAATAAAACCTTAAATAAACATTACAAATGTTGCATTTAAAGTTAATGTTAAATATAATGTTACAATCACATAGTCTGTCCGATATACAACATTATCATAAAAAGCCTCGTTCCTTAAAGCGGACGTTACACACACAGTTTCTGCCAATCTCAAATTAATCTTGAAGACCAGTTGTGAGGAAAAAGTCAAAACTGAGACAAATGTCGCAATTACCTAAAAATTACTTAAACAAGTAACACACAAACAACTATAACAAAACATGAAAACAGTCGTTGATCATTCAGGAAACAGACAATAAAGATTCAAGGTTATGTAATTTTTTTTAATGTGAGAATTTGTATAAATCAGTCAGTTTGTCTTGTGGAGTATATGCAAACTTCTATTATGTGAAATAGTTTGTTCCGGATAGTACTAAATAAAATTACCATGCATTTTCTATGAAACCAGATCCCTCTGAGTACCTGTGGCTCCGTGGTAGAGCATTGCGTTAACAGCGCAAAAGGTTGTAGGTTCAAATCCTTGGGAACACACGTAGATGTATATCTTGAATGCACTGTAAGTCGCTTTGGATAAAAGCGTCTGCCAAATGCGTAAATGTATTTTGTTAAAATTATTGAAATTTTGCATATTCGGCAAGGGGTATGACATTTATGGGCATAACTGTAAGATGCTTTTGCAGATTGTCACAGTCAGAGAATCACCGATTGCTGTTTACACGAATTGCCTGTTACACTTTATTTATTTTATTTACTATATTAATGTTTGAATAAAATAAATGACATTAAAATTACAAGTAATCTTACCGTTACCTTAACCGTTTACAAAGTCGGCAATGATGCCTAGTTTTTAAAAATCTGTTCTGATTTTAAAAGTCTTGTAGTGTATTCCAGCCATCAAGCGATTTCTAAAAACTGCCATTGATATTTGAAATCGACGACCAAACAAACACGCCCCGTCCTGCATTGCTCTGCCCTCAAAATAAAGAATGTGCAACACACACACAGAACAGACGTTCAGCAAATAATAACAAAATTGTTTGTATATGTGTCTATTTAAATTTTCAACAGCGTTTCTCAAAAAGCTCTTACTGTTCCTTTAATCCAAAATTCTTCCCAGACATGACAATATCTAAGATGTGCTGTGTCATTCGTAGCCCCTTAAAGGAATTAATAATTAGAACTTTATACATAGAAAACCTTCTTTACACTCACTATTATGACCAATGGAATTAAAAGGCTTTATAAACAAAGAATTTAATTTAGCCATTGATGTAAACGGAGAAGTTAATTAAACAGAGAGAAAGAGCAATCAGAACGTCAGAGAAGGTGACGCATGCTCTTTGTTTACAAGAGAGAAAATGAGGGGAAAAAATGTGTGTGTGTGTGTGTGTGCTTGCTTGTGTTTCATATAGAGGGCCAGCATGATAGATGATTGTGTGGGTGTGGGAGTGTGTGTTTATCTGTGGGATGGCATGTCTGTGGGAGGTGGAAGTAAAATCGGCTCACAGTTGTAAGGTTTTCCTGCTGCCTGGCGTCAAGTTTGCTCCTTTGAAGTAGTGAGCCATAACTGCAGAAGGCTTTAGCCTCAGGGCTATATAGATCTCCCTGTCAACTCCCACGTTTCACACACTCTGTCTGCCTGTGTATGTATGTGCTGTGTCTAAAGAAGTATTCTTGGCTTTAATATAAAAACGGCAACAAATATTCTAATAAAAAAAGTATAAATAATATTTAAATGTTTTTTTTATTGCCAAACTTTCAGTAAATCTGCCACTGTATGTATTTTTTGTGTGGCAGGGAGTAAGACAAGCTTCAAGGTCATTTTATACCTTTCACACACAGTTTAGAAATAGAGGCTCTACTGTATGAAGCAATGGTGGAATTTGGTTAGAGGAGATGGTGTTGAGACATTGGCTGCTCTGGTAACAGAACAGAAGCATTTAGTCTCCCTTTGCCCCAAATGAATGATTACTGTCAACATGTTGAAATTTTAGGGCAACCCCAACAATGAGCTCTCTCTGAAGCCTGGTACTAGAGCTGTAATCGGGCCTTAAAAGTTAGGCCCGACAGTGCCCGAGCCCGACAAGTACATTTTGATTGACCACTTTTTAAAAGCCCGAACCCGTTTACAGCCCGACATTAGGCTATTCTAATGTGCGCACGCACACAGGTTTTGTCAAGAATGCGTCATTTATACATGTTTTAACATAATTTATTAATGACTGACGTAGGCTATAGGCCACTTGGAAGTTGGAACAAAGAAATAAAATAAGTCCTCTGTAACATCGTAACATCTCACATATCCCACTGGCTCATTATTCTCATTATGCACATGGTCAAAACTTTTCCTCACCTCAGACTTTGCTTTAGTTGCTGGTGCAACCAAAATGTAATCGCCAGAGGCAAGCCTCCGTTTCACCTCCTCAGCATCCATTTTCGCATCTTTCTCGCGCTAATCGGAACGCATCACATGACCGCTCATTTACCGCGCAAGCCCGGCCCGAGCCCGTGTAAAATGATAGAAATTATGTGTTCTCGATATCAAGGATTCATCGAATGGAGCCTTGCGCGCGTATTGAAGTCCCATAGGTCACTGCGGCGCATCCATCAAAGTTCGTTCTTCCGAGGCTGCCTTGCAAGACCTGACTCCACAAGAGCACAAGTTCGTTCTTTGCGTTCTTTGAATTGAGAAATGGTCATTGTTCAATTTTGTTTGTAATGTATCTTATCTAAAAGTGATAGGTCACCCAAAAATCTTATGCTCACCATCTTGTCATTTCAAACCTGTTTGACTTTCGTTCTTCCGCAGAACATAAAAGAAGATATTTTGAAGAATGTTGTTAACTGGCACCCATACACTTGCATTGGTTTTGTGTCTATACAATAGAAGTGAATGGGTGCCTGGGCTGTTCGGTTACCAACTTTCTTCAAAATATCTACTTTTGTGTTCTGTGAAAGAAAAAAGTCATACAGGTTTGAAATCAGTAAATAATGACAGAATTTTTATTTTGGGTGAACAATCACTTTAGACATATTCACATTACACATATACTGCATAGCTATGAGGGAGTGTTTATATTGATGCTTAATTAAAATATAAATGCAAAATCATCCAAAACAACATTAGGTGTGAACATTATCGGTTATAGAAATGATGGACCGTGGCTTGACCTATGCTGTGGTCAGTAGTGAAGTGTTATGTGCACTTTGACCCAAACAACCTCAGTCTAACACAGTTTCCTGTGTGTGCTGTGAGCTGGAACTGGACCTGATGTAACCCTCTCCGTCTGGATATACTCTGCGTCTGGAAAGGATTAGCAAGTAGTAGGCTAATCACCCCGAGTATCCCCACAGCCTTGTTTGTTCTCAATCGCACATGCTGCATTCACTAAAACCAATGATGTTTGTGCACAAATTACATTTGTTTTTATTGGGGGTGTGACAAATATTTAGGACGTTTGAATTAGTCAGACATTTTATTTTTAGTGTGTTTTATAATGGTGTACTGTATAATGTCTTCACATAAAATGCCCAAACTGACATATTGTACAGAGCTAGTAATTATTCAAATAAGTTTTACTCCTTTTTGTTTTCATATTTCCTCTTCTGATTTGCCCACAGTGCCTCTAGTGGATCTTATAAAGAAGTGTTTATGGGTAAACAAAACGAACATAGATATCAGCAGTGCATGCAGGATGCGTTTTCGCATTGTAAGGAATTATACTGCTCATAAATTAGAATTTATTTCATATTAAAATCTAGAACCCAAAAAACACTAAATGTAAATTTTACTAAATAGTAAAATGTACTATATTTACTAAAACATTTTATTAAAGATATACATTTTTTATTAACAAAAATCACTTGTTGATCAGTTACATAAAAGTCAACGTTACCCAGATTAACAATGGTAATTTTATAAATTTGATTTATTATTTGAGCTGTCACGACAGATTTCACGTAAATTTGTCTAAAATAACCTGCAATTTTATGTTTAAAATAGAGATGGCAATAGAGAGCAAAAAGTTACAAATTGCAGATTTATCAAAAACCTGCATTCATTTCAATTCCAGTAACACAGTGTTTGATTATTAAAGGACTCATCGGATGAGCACTTTCAACAAGTTGGTATGATTTATTCTTCATGAGTCTTCATGAAATGTCTGTAACATATTTTGCTTAAAAACACTCAATGGCTGTGTAAACAAAACCCTTTTTGGCTCGTCAAAAACATCTATGCTCACAGCAACCTGTTTCGGTGTATGTCTCTTTAAATGATAATGAGTTACAGCGCACCCCAACCCCTTACGTCCAGTGTGTCAACACAACACACGTGTAGTACTGCCATGGCAATCGTTTAGCTAAATGATATTTCCTGAACTCCTCCGCGGTTGGTTTCGTTTTAAACGTCTCAAATCATTCGTCCTGAGACTAAAAAATCTGTCACAGGAAACAGCGCATCCTAGTTATGCGCTCACGTTGTGCGTGTATGCTTGCCTAAAACCCACGGATTGTGCACCTGCAGATCAATTGTCATTGACAAGTTATACACACTCAATGTGAGAGCATAACTAGTATGCTCTGTTAGCTGTGACAATTTTTTTTAGCCTAAGGACGAATGATTTGAGACGTTTAAAACGAAACTAACCACAGTGTTCGCCCCTGTTCATTAGCAAAACAATAGTGACAACTTGCCGCAGCTAAACATATTAACGCACATAATGTATTAACATACATACATTTAAACTCCAAGTGCCCATTTGCCTAATAACATATAAATATAGAGTAAGTTTAACACTGGCTTTGAATGTTCTATTTAGCCCGTGACTGACTTAGCTCCCTTCGCTAACATATGCTAACGTTATCCTCCTATATATACGGTACATGTACATCAGTTCAGACTGTTGATAAATATTACTTACATCGGCAGCTTTGTCTCTTTCAGTTGGTCTCGTTCCCTCTTGAGGAACAACTTTGAAGCTAATCCTGCTTGTACTGTCCCAGGTTGATAAGTGATTCGCGCAAACAAGCAGGTTTTTACTTATGGTTTCTGAGGGATTTCCCCTAAAAATAAAACAAATCCACTCCTGTCTCGTCTCTTCTGAGGTTGGGACTCTAAACAAAGACTTGTGTTCATCTGTGCAGCCAACTACATTACATTTTGCATGTTGTCCACGAACTTTAGCCATGGCGTCACATTACGTTACACCTCTGTCGCTTGTGAAAACAACAATGGCGGCAGCACCGTGGATGGAACTGTGTAGATTAAGGGGCGGTAACATTATAATAAGAGCCTCCCTCTACGTCACAACAGGAGTGAAATCTGAACGGCTCGATTTCTCACATTCTTGCAGGGAAATGCACACCAAAACAAACTTACTCAGTTCTTGTTTTTCACGTTTTCTGAATTGGTAGATGCACCGGGGACCCGATTATAGCACTTAAACGTGGAAAAAGTCTGATTTTCATCTGATGAGCCCTTTAATGTTGACATATTTTTTCTTTTAAATAGTGATGTTTAAATAGATTACTTCACATTTTCCACGATACTTGAAAGACTGCACACTAACTGGATAAAAAATTCAGAGTGTTTTTGTGAGGGTGTGGATAAAGGTAACAAATTATTTACTGGGCAGTTATGCAAATAACCAGGCAGTGCTTAATTTCTGCTGTTTTTTTCTTTGTGTGTGCCTGTATTTGATTCTCTGAGTAATATCGAAAGCAAACAACAGCAGTAACTTTGCCTAACAGCTGTTGTATGTGTGCTTTGAAGTTAATTTTTCGTTTGTCTGTGCTTTGGTTGCTAAGCAATAACGCTATCAGACCACTGCATGTGATATTTCTATATCACTATTTGCCAAATATATGACAACAAGTTTCATATCCATAGGCATGACTGCTGGTTCATCTACCACGCATCCTTATACATCAACAGTGGGAATCAATGCAAGCCCAACTATTAATACAAACTCAGCAAACACTAACAATTCTACAACAAGCACAACCACTATTAGCTCTACTGGCGGTAAGAGAATGTCTATTTGACTTCTTCTAGTAAAACTTCAGCTGGTTCAATCATAACTCTTCATTCTCCTAAGTCAAGGATTTTTATAATAAATAACATCAAGAGGAACCTCAGACTTCACTTTGTTCAAAAATAGCTTCAGCATCACCATACCTGCTCCATACAAATGTGGGCCAGTCTATAAAAACCTAGCTGAAGTCATTTTTATTTGTGATTTACTGTTTTTAACATAAACTCATCCTACATAATATAAAGACATTTAGACATTAAATGGTAGTCTGCAAGTATATAGAAGCATTTTAGTCTGTGTTCAAACAATCATTGAAACTTTGCATGTGCTTCTGAAAACAATGTAACCAAAAACATCTACATTGCTCAGCTTTTGCTTATTCAATAACCAAATCATATGTCTGTGTTTATATTGGTGCCATTTGTTTAATGAGGTGAGGCTGGGCACGTGAAAATCCCTAATGTTTTCTTTTTCTGATTATGTTTTATTGTTGCTAACAACACTTAATATAGCACCAACAAGCATTTCATCTGGGAGTGCAACTACACTACACAGCAATGCCACCACTCCACTGCCTGCAACACATGCTAGTGTCACATCTCCCCCTTCATCTACTCAAATCAACGTGGCAGGCTCATCCACAGCTACCCCAGGAAATGCTAAAAGTTCATCAATGAGTACAGTGACTGCCACAACTCCACCTGCATCTGTGACTGCCACATCCAACACCATAAGTACACCTGTATCTACACCAGGGAACACAACAAACCATACTGCAACTCCATCAGGAACCACCACTAATTCTTCTGTTATCACATCAGGTCATGCCACAACTCCACCTGCATTTGTAACTACTGCAGCCAACACCATAAGTCCACCTGTATCTACACCAGGGAACACAACAAACCATACTGCAACTCCACCAGGAACCACCACTAATTCTTCTGTTATCACATCAGGTCATGCCACAACTCCACCTGCATTTGTAACTACTGCAGCCAACACCACAAGTCCACCTGTATCTACACCTGGAAATGCTACAAACCATCCTACACCAGTCACCAATCCCCCTGTTACCACATCAGGAACTGCTTCAATTCCACCCTCAACTGCAGGAGACGATGTCACTACTCCACCTTTTAGCACTTCTGGCAACACAACAGTTGTTGTCACCACTGCTACTCTGATCACTCCAGTCAATGTCACATCTACATCAGGAAACCCTGCAACTCCACCCATAACTACCCTAAGCAATGCGACATCTCCCCCCTTTACCACACATGTTTCACACGTAACTACACCTGGAAATGCCACAGTTCCACCGGTAACCACACCAGGCAACACAACGTCAGCCCTGCCTATTCCAGTTAATGCCACAACCCCACCTCAGCCTACACAAGGTAATATTACAAGTGCACCCATAACAACACCAAGCAATGCCACAAATTTACTCATACCAACATCAGGAAGTGTCACTGATCCACCGCTAACATTTCCTCCACTAACCACACTAGGTAATGCCACTGTCTTACCTACGACTTCTTTTGGCAGTGGTACCACACCTGCTACAGCTGCCCCTCAAACTACACAAGGCAATGCCACATCTCCATCACTGAGTACAACAAGCAATTCCATAGTTCCACCCACTGTAGCACCAGGCAATACCACAACTCCCACATCACTTACTAACCCAGGCAATGTAACTACTCCTTCTGTTACAACACTAGGAAATGCTACAACATCACCTATGACAACACCAGGCAATGTCACAACACCACCCATAAATACAGCAGGGAATGCTACAACACTACCCACCGGTACACCAGGAAACACTACAGCTCTACTCTTTACAACACCAGTAAACACTACCACACCACCCCAAAATACACCAGTAAACATCACTGCACAGCACCTCACTACACTAGGAAATGCCAGCACACTACCCATAACTACTAAAGGAAACAATATTACACAACCCCTCACTACACCAAATGCTTCCACACCACTTATAACTACAACAGGAAATGCGACCACACCACCTCTTATTACACCAGTAAACACTACTACACCACATACAACTACACCAGGAAATGCTACCACACCACCTATAACTACACCAGGAAATGTTACCACAACACCTATAACTACACCAGGAAATACCACCACACCACCCATAACTACTATAGGAAACAACACAACACATCCCCTCACTACCACAGGAAATGCCACCACATCACATATAACTACACAAGGAAATGCTACAATATCAAACATAACTACACCAGGAAATAATACCACACCACCTATAACGACTATAGGAAACAACACAACACAACCTCTCATTACACCAGGAAATGTTACCACACCACCCATAACCACACCAGGAAATGTTACTACACCACGCATAACCACACCAGGAAATGCTACTACACCACCCATAACCACACCAGGAAATGCTACTACACCACCCATAACCACACCAG
>NC_079900.1:15574610-15585820 GCF_024868665.1 Triplophysa rosa | reverse complement strand
ACACCACCCATAACCACATCAGGAAATGCTACCACAACACCCATAACCACAGCAGGAAATGCTACTACACCATCCATAACCACACCAGGAAATGCTACTACACCACCCATAACCACATTAGGAAATGCTACCACACCGAACATAACTACACCAGGAAATGCTACCGCACCACCCATAACCACACCAGGAAATGCTACTACACCACCCATAACCACATCAGGAAATGCTACCACAACACCCATAACTATACCAGGTAATGCTACCACAACATCCATAACTATACCAGGTAATGCTACCACACTACCCATAACCACACAAGGAAATGCTACCACACCGAACATAACTACACAAGGAAATGCTACCACACCACAAATAACTACACCAGGAAATGCTACCACACCACCCATAACCACACCAGGTAATGCTACCACACCACCCATAACTACCTCAGGAAATGCTACTACACCGAACATAACTACACCAGGAAATACTACCACACCACCTATAGCCACAGCAGGAAATGCTACCACGCCACCCATAACTACACCAGAAAATGCTACTACAGCAAACATAACTACACCAGGAAGTGCTACCACACCACCCATAACCACACAAGGAAACACTACAACAACACCCATAACTACTATAGGAAACAATACAACACAACCCCTCACTACATTCGGAAATGGTACCACACCACCTATAACCACACCAGGAAATGCTACCACACCACTTACAACTACACCAGGAAACACTACAACACCATTCGTCACTACAACAGGAAATGCTACGACACCACCCATAACTACACCAGGAAACACTAAAACACCAGCTGTCACTACACTGGTAAATGCTACCACACCAATAATAACTACATCAGGGAACACCACTACACCAGCAAACGCTACAACAGGAAATACTACCACTTCACCTGTAATTACACCAGGGAACACTACAACAGGAAATGCTACCACAGGCAATTCTACTACTGGACCTACTAACCCAACTAACACCACAACCCCACAAGGTGTGTTGGAATGAGTGTGCTGTGTGTGTGTGCGTGCGTGCGTGCGCGTGCGTGCGTGCGTGTGTGAGTGCGTGCGTGCGTGTGTGTGTGCGTGTGTGTGTGTGCGTGTGTGTGTTTATTTGTCTGTTCATGTAGTGAGGGTCCTCACAAGTGCCTTTTATACCTTCTTTTCTTTCCTTCTAGCTACTTGTCCTGCAGTGCCATGTCCAGCACTCAGTGTCTGTGTGAATTCCGCCTGTCAGTGTTTGGCAGGAACCTTGTTTGATAATGGTGCTTGTGTTGTAAGTAAGTGTCAAATGTAATGCCCGTCCGTCACATTTTCTCTCACTCACATAAGACCACATATGAGGCTCATTAGTATTCCGAATTTTATTTCTTTTCACTGGTATAACCAATTAAACCAGTTGTCTCAAACTCGGTTTTGGGGAGGGCCAAAGCTCTGCAGTGTTTTGCTCCAACCCACACCTGCTTGGAAGTTTCTAGTAATCCCAAAGACGATGACTTCATGCCGCGCCGCAAGAATCGACAGGCTGATGACTTCAAAGTACCATGAGAGAAATTCAAAAAAATCATAAGGAGTTTGCTTTCAAATTGCTCTAGCAGTACATTGATGTCATCCGCCTGTCGGTTCTTGTGGCTCCACATGAGGTCAAACAAGCCTCTTGATTAGCTGGATCAGGTGTGTTTGATGAGCAGAGCTGTGGCCCTCCAGAAATTGAGTTTGAGACCATTGAGTTAAACTCTTATGCTTACAAAGATTGGTTAACAAATCTTGTTAAAAAAAAACTCACGGGAATTCGAGGTGGCTTATTCATATGAATTTGTAAAAAGCAATACTGAAGCCTTGCCCCTAACCCCAACATCACTGGCATGAAAGCATATCATTTGCTATCATACTAAAATGTACGCATGAGATCTTATGAATTTAACCAAAATTAGCTACATCGTAAAATAATTTGGCATGAGATTGTGTTGACCAGTGTTTTGATTTGAGTGTAATATATCTTTTCATTTTTGGGTGAATGGTTCTTCTACATGGAAAAAGAGTCTTATAGTAAGAATTGTTTTGCTTTAAC
This sequence comes from Triplophysa rosa, assembly GCF_024868665.1. Lineage (NCBI taxonomy): Eukaryota > Metazoa > Chordata > Actinopteri > Cypriniformes > Nemacheilidae > Triplophysa > Triplophysa rosa. The sequence continues at coordinate 15,583,717 of NC_079900.1, read as the reverse complement.
ATCAAACTGTTCCCACAACCTGTTTATTTGCAGCCAAAACCTTCCCTAGTATGCTGCGCATGAATCGCACTTTTGTCACAAATATGGATAATCCCCAATCCACAGAATTTAAGGAAATTGCAAAGGAGATCATCTCTGCGGTAGGTCACAAATTTGTATGCTCAAAACTAACATAAATTAACATAAAGTACAATATGAGTTGAGTACATTTCTAATATTTTTATGTTCTGTATACAATAATATAGGCAATTTGTTTATATTGTCTTGGCAGTATATTGGCTTTAATAGTTAAACATTCATGTGAATAAAGACTCATTGAGCTGCCTTTGAGTAAATAGTTTCACTTCCAAAAACAAATCCATATCCTGGATCAATATCCTTCATTTTCTATTACTCTATGTCATCATGCTCTCCTCCTCTTTTCTCCTAGGTAAATACGGCAATGCGTAACCAGTCAAGCTACATTAATAGTGTGGTTCTTAAGTTAGCGTAAGTAGCTCTTCCAACTGTACTTGAATAAAGCTTTCTAAATGTTTATTATAGTTGCCAGTTACTAATCTCTGTGTAAATATTTCCAGGAACGGCAGTGTAATAGCTACAGTAAACAGTTTTTTTGAAGTTAATTCTCCAGTTACCCAGAAAACATTTGACCGGACTATAGAGGAAGCTATAAAAAATTGCGTTTCACAATCCTGTGGCATTCTTGCTAATGCTAATTACACTGGTGAGTAACACATGACCTCTCATTCTCATTATCAATCCAATTGTGAACAGATGAACTAACAGATCTTTACAGCAGATGTTGAGTAGAACATTTATTTTGCATGATGTTTTAGTATTTCTAGCCCTATTTATAACCCTAAAGATGCCAATATGCTTTTAACAACCTGATACAGTACTCATTGCAAAATGTAGGTAGTATAGGTGTTTGTTTAGGACTGTGGTGAGGGTTTTCAATTTATTTTATTTTTAAATCTTACATAAAAAGTTGAATCTTAAAGATATTTGTTTAACATTTTTTATCCAGTAATTAATGTTCTTTTAGTTGTATTTTGTTCAAACGTTTGTGTAGTGTTAAAAAACTGAAACAGGAAGTTTATCTGGACCAGCGTTGGATCAGCATTGCTTATATTTTTCCAAAGTGGTCTATATATTGTTATTGTGATATTCTTCAGATCAGGGTTCCCCAAACAGGGTTTGCAAACCCCTGGCGGTTTGTGAGAGAATTGCAGGGGGTTTGTGAGTTGTTATACTGTTTGTCTATGCCAATATTAGAAGTTGTTTTCATTACATAAAAAAATGTAATTGTAAAGAAAGGGGGTCGCACACCGGCCGCGCTGCACGCCATATTTCTAAAATTCTAACATATTGTTTTCTATAACAGTACAGACACCGACCGGCTGCACCATGCGGCGTCTGGCATGTCACCCTAATATTTCATTACATCATTTGTCTGCACATGCCTTTATTGTATAAATACAATTTTAAAATTAAAGTTAAATTAAAGTTAAACATGCAAATGTGCTATTCAATTATTTAAATACTTATTTAAAATATCAGGGTTACTTCAAGTCAAATGGGTTCAGCTGACAAAAAAGTTTAAACCCCCTGCTTTAGATGATAACAGTTTTCTGCAGCTTGACATGCTTATACTATCTTATACTATTTTATCATCTATTTACCAACAAAATCCTGTAAAAAAAAGCGGTAATATTTGGCAGCTGGGGCACTATAAGAAAATGTAAAGTAACATTGTTTGTAAAGTATAAATTACATGGTTTTCCTGTTATTTTACATATCAACTTAAAAATATGTGAAAACTGTGTAGAATTAAAACAGTAAAATTCTGTAAAATTACAGTTTTTTTTACAGTGATAGGTAAAAAGAGACTAAAATGGTGGCCAGTTAAAGGAATTAAGATATTCCTTTTCCCCTTTTGATAGCAACCAGCCTGTGTGCGCAGTTACCTGCTCCTTGTGATGACATCTCTACAGTTTGTGGCATGAACGATGGTCTTGTCAACTGTCCCTGCAGACCTGCCTATGTACCCAATCCTTACCAGAGCATGAGTTGTGTAGGTGAGTGACTGTGTTTGCAGTAAAGAAACAGGGATGAAGTGCAGTTTGGGGGGCATATAATCAATTGTGTTTACCTTTGTATTGCCTATTTTACATGATGTAAGAAATGCATAAGAATGTAAATCTAAGTGAGCTCCAGTAATGAAGTTTGCTCAAGCTTTTTTCTTTTTCTCTCTCACTTTATTCCTTTCATAGTCTGCCCCAGTGGCCAGAAAGCGGAAGAAGGGAGCTGTGTTCCGTGAGTACCTTTTTATTTTTTATTAATGTACATCACCTCTCAAATATCTATGTAAACTTTGTGTGTTTGTCTTACGGATGAAATGTGTACACAGAGGGTGACAGAAATTCAGTGGTTGAATGTATGACATGTGTAATAGAAACTACTGCCCCCTTGTGTCATGGCAATATTGGGTCAATCACAGTTTTCGTGCAAAGCTTTTGCATTTATTTACCTTTTTTAGATGTCCGTTTGGCTATTCTGGATTCAACTGTAATGACTGTAAGAATTCCTTTTTTCATTCATTTACTATTGAAGCAGTCATTTCAATCCATTCATTACATTGGATCTGCTTGTATTGAATAACTGAGCATGTAGACATGCATGTGATCATATTTGTGTAATGATCTTTGTCTCTCTGTCTAGCCTCTCTGTTGGCTCTAGTGGTAGTGGCGTGTGTCTTAGGGGGAATTCTGCTCATTGTCATTTTGGCTGTTCTCATCTACATCTGTGTGACTCATAGGTGAGTGTTCAACTTACAGTACTCATGCATGAAACCAGCCAATCAGACCGGAACTGGTCATTTCAGTCAGCACTTTTTGTTTGCAATATGCATCGGCTGATCAGTGTGGTCAGGGGTTCGTGTCAGCTGAGACTGCTGGTCAGCTGACCTGTCCAGAGGTCCCACCTGATGACTGTGTGTGGTTGTGTTACCAGAAGGGGGAAGTCTCGGGACAGTTTTTACAGCACCCCATATCCTATTGAGAATCCAGGCCAGTCCACGTGGTCCTCGCAGGGTATCGCCCCTATTCCTCGTGCCACTCTGGCTTCCAGTTCCAGCAATAATGCCGGTGACATCTCTCTGGAGATGACAGAGGGGGCGGGCAGGAAAAGAAATAGCAACGGATTGGTGAGTGCTTCGCCTCCAGTATGCCAATCTGCATAAATTAACCATTAGTTCACATAGCAGATACATTTATTTTTAATTTACAGTGGGTTAATAATTTAATTATTTTTAAATAAATTTAAGCTTGTTTATTATTATTATTATTATTAATAATGTTATGATTATTATTATTTTGATAATCTTAAAAAGAGGCTTCCATTAAAATCTAAAATGCGCCTTTTGGTGAGGGACAAACTTCAGTATTACTGAATCTTTTCACTCTGTGACTTTGCTATCCTGAAGTGCTTACTAGTATTTTCTGATAAAGATTTTGATTTGCTCAAGCAAGATCAACTATGTATGTATGCCTCTGTAAGCTTTGTGAATATAACAATGCTAATATTATTCTCTTGTTATTCAATAATCTTAAATCTAAATAAAATTAGCCCACTGTAAATTAGAGGTCTGTATAGTTCTAAAACTCTACATATATCTTGTCTCATACTAACACCAATAACAGTGTCACAACAGTAAATTCATCACACTAACAGATACTAATGCTTTTTTAAAATCAAAACTAAGTCCATTATCGAATCTGTACTCTGCCTGCCAAGCTGACTTCTGACATATTCCTATTTTAACCAAAGATCAGATTAATATAATTTTCTTCCAAGTATTACTTAAATAATGGACTTTAAGTCTGAGATGCTGTCCTACTACGGCCACACACAAAATAGGTATTGTATTACAGTAATATAACAACTGCAGTTTGCAGTTAACATGAAGTCAAGGAAGATCAATAGAGCCTAAAATGATAGTTCACCCAAAAATGTAAATTTACTTACCCTCTTGTCATTTCAAACATGTATGACTTTCTTTCTTCTGCAGAACACAAAACAAGATATTTCGAGAAAGTTAAACAATGGCGGTACCCATTGACTTCTATTGTACAGATACAAAACCAATGCAAGTCAACGGCTACTACTGTTGTTCGTTTACCATCATTCTTCAAAATATCTTCTTTTGTGTTTTGTAGATGAAAGAAAGTCATACAGGTTTAAAATGACAAGAGGGTAAGTAAAAGATAACAGAATTGAGATTTTTGGGTGAGCTATCAATCTAATACTTGGAAAACTGAGGTACCCTCTACAGATTTTTTGTCAAGGTTGTAAGACACAGCTTGGTATAATAGAGTTTTGTGATCAGCTAGTTCTTAAACAAACCTATTTGTGTGTATGTGTATGTGTGTTTGTGCATGTTTTTGTCATGTTGTGTATGTGATATCCCGTATGCTTGGTCTTGCATGATTCCCCCTCACATCATGTTCTATGACTGTAGAAGATTAGAGGAAAGGTAAGTCACCACCCTGTTCCCTCTAACCCTCCCAATGATGAAAAACTGTGTCGGTAGCGTGTGTGCTGGTGTGCGCTTTTCAAGCTCATTTTGCCTTTCGAAGGAATATTCCAGGATAAATGCAACTTCATTTCTATGACACTACCCTCGCCTCGTTTTTCAGAAAGGTTTTACATATCGTCTGTTGGCCTAAAATACTGTATGTCATTGTTGTCCATCAGTGTTGCTGTGTTGGGATGGTCAGGTCACTTAAAACAATTAGAGTATTACATACAGTAGTTGACACGTTGTCGTGACATCCATCAACAACAGTAAACCTGAAAATCCTGTACACAGGTTTGCATGAGCATAAGAATTCATGTGGTGTTACATGATACTACTGAAGCCAATGCTTGCTTTGGTGAGAACAAACTCAAATTATTATGAGCGTAAACTTGTGTCACAGATCGGATAAAGCTTAGATTGTATTTTATCCAGAATATTCCTTCAGTATTTATCTTTACACTTTGTGAGTGTACGATTCTCAAGTGCTTAGATTTTGATGTTTGCTCAAGCAAGATCAACAAGGTCTATATGCCGTCGTGAGCTTTGCTTGTGAATATAACCAGTTTATTTATGAGGGTAAGTAATTGAGAATTTCCTGCATGCTGGTATTTAAAGAGTATTTGGATGGGAGTGTGAAGGGGTTGTGTTGTTTTGTTGTGTTGTTCACATGCATGTTTACCTGCATGTGGATAATACGGAGTGTCACCTCTCCTGCAGACGGGCTCATATGATCTCACAACGGATGGCATGAGGACCTTTAAAGGGAAAAACCCCTCACGGTACTCGTACTTGGTGGGTCAGGAAAACCCCTACTACCTGGACGGAGAGGAGAGGAGAACCACATGAGGAAAGATGGAAGGCTTGGGTACAGGTGTATAATGCACAGGTGGAAGCGTGTAAAGGGAATAAGAATAAAAAGTGCAATAGAGCAACATTATAACATGCCTTGGATCAAAATGTAGAACTCTTCATGTTTTAAATTTAAATTGTCAACATTCAGCAGCAGATTTTTTTATTTTTAAATATCTCTCACCCAGGATAAAATGCTCGCTTCCTACAAGTGCATTAATGATTGGGTATACTTTTACACAGCATGCATTTACTGAGGTGTTCTCATTAAGCTAATGAGAGCAGTGAACATGTTGACGTTTTTCTTTAGTTTCATATTGAATGTTTTGTTAACGCACCTGTCATTTTCGTTCAGACTTCTCGCAAATGTTACTTCTAGAGAAAATGCTTTGGTATGAAGGATAAAGTGTTGAGACACATTTGAAGTTTACAACCGAAGACACGTTCTTATGAAGAATTTCAACAAATGTAATTTATCTAGCTAACCTTGGATAGGTGTACAGTAGAGTGACGTTCTGCCACCGTCTAAACGTTACTTTGTAGCGTGAGCATGTTTCTTCACACAGTGATATCAAATATATTATGTATGTATGTTTGTGTGTGTGTGTGTGTGTGTGTGTGTGTGTGTGTGTGTGTGTGTTCATATTTTTATATCCCAGTGGGGACCTAAACTTGAACGCACACCAACACATGGGGACTCGTGTCACCGTGGGGACCAAAATTGAGGTGCCCCATGGGCAAAAAAGCTTATAAATTGTACAGAACAATATTTTTTAAAAATCTAAAAGTGCAAAAAGTTTTCTATGATCTTTAGGTTTAGGGTTAGGGATAGAATATACAGTTTGTACAGTATAAAAAACATCACGCCTATGTACTGTCCCCGCGGAGATAATAAACCAGACGTGTGTGTGTGTTTATGTCTCTACCTTTTGAGATGATGTCTACCAGAAAGGTCTTAAACTCTCAGTTTTGAATAATTGGCTGAAAGCTCCAAAGAATTGTTTTATATCAGGGAGATGCATGTCAACATAAAATCTCTGTGTCTGAATGTGATGTTGTTATTTGAATAGGAGATTTATGCAATAAAGAGGAGCTTTTAAAGAGGCCTCCTTTTGTAGTTGTGCCAATCATTATATTTATTCAAATCAAAACTCATTGTTTATTGGTTCACATTTACTAATTTATGTTTTACTGGGCTGTTTTCTGTATGTACAGGCTTTTGTTAAAAAAATGCTCTTTTGGAACAAAGTGATCATCTTCTGTATACTGAAAGGAAATAAACCAAATATATAGTTGTTTTACATTTATTATTTATTAAGTGTATGTTTTTTGTGTGTATGCACTTGCTCTTTCTTTCTTTCTTTCTTTCTTTCTTTCTTTCTTTCTTTCTTTCTTTCTTTCTTTCTTTCTTTCTTTCTTTCTTTCTTTCTTTCTTTCTTTCTTTCTTTCTTTCTTAAATTACACACAATATTAAGACATCTATTTATCAGTCAGGTCAGGGTTTAAGCTTTGCATCCAGCCCATAGGCAGATCTACATATGTTGTATTCATTCATTGATTAATTTATTGATTTAACTATTCTGTTTCTGTTTGTTTTCTAGAAATGTATTGTTAAATTGTCTGTGTTTAATGACATTTTTAAATACAAATGTATTTAAATTATTACCCTTCGTAAAAAAATCCTGAAAAAAAGCTGAGGTGCCAGAAATATATCGTGAAATAACAGGTTTTCCCCGTTTCCAGTAAATGTGCGTTAATAAATACATGAAAAATCTGGGAAAAAAACTATACAATTTCGTATTTTTTTACCATGTACGTGGAAAATCTGTAAAAAAATAACGTTAATTATTCATAAAGAAGGTTAAATTACGTTTTTTTACATGCATAGTATGAATTATTGCTTTTGATACAATTATTAATAGGTCATTTCATCCTGTAGCCTATATGGCACAGTCACTTATAACAAAGACAGCTAATAACTGCTTGATTGTAAGCTTAAAGTTAAGGTTGTGTCCCATTTAGAACACAGAATCTACAAGTTGTAACAGTCTTGTCAGGTCTAGCTAGGAAACAGGTTATTTACATATAAAGATGTGACCTTTCATTCCCTGTGTGTGTGTGTGTGTGTGTGTGTGTGTGCGCGCGTGCGTGCGGTGACAGAGGGACACTTGTAAATCTTTTCCTCACAGTCAGATTCTTGGTAACAGATGTTTCTGCATAAATTAAACAGAGGTCCCAAAAACAGCCTTATCAACCCTATAATGACCCCTACAACCAGGATGATGAGCTCTGACTGAAGAATGAGCATAATTATCCATATGCAAGATAGTGTTGCAGAGGACCACATGGCCATATCAAAAACACATGCACACAAAAGGCTTAAACCTATAAGCCTCTGATTAGTTTAAAATGGTTCACGCTCCCTGCAATGAAAAGCCTAAACAGACGTAAGCTTTAAATAAGTCATCTTTATCTCAACTCTATTGGTATATATGTGCTTTGTATTCTGCACCTGCGTCTTTTACATTCTCATTATTGCATTGCCTTGTAGGGAATGTTCCAAAGAGCATCCAGTGTGCTTCAATGAAAGCAATGACATCTGAACTTTTGTATCAAGTTAAAGTTTGTTTTTTGCTGTTATAATTATCCCACTTCAAATAGATTGATATTTTCGCTTTGTTCTTTCACTTGCTCATATATGCAATGCCGATTTAATCCACCTGGTTTAATCCACCAATGCACAGCAGAACAAAGGAGCATAAAACTCAGATAGGCTACACACACATATATAAATAAGCTCCCATGAAGAGTGTGAGGGGGGATGGGAGCGACTCTGCTCTTTTTCTGAGCTGTTCAAGTGAACGCAATTATCTGTGGGGTGGTGGGGGATACAACGCCCACCTGCTTCTGTCTCTGGTGACATGAGAACAGCAGGGAGAGAGATACTAGCTGGAGGAGAGAAAAGAGGAGGTAGGAGGAGGGAGACGATGTGCAGGGGAGGGGGTTTGTTCTGTATATGTGTAGAAGAGAGAGAGAGGGAGAGACTGGGGCGGTAGCTAGAGGAAGAGTCGCAGTAAAACATCAGTAAGGCAGCCTTCTATACACGACATATCCAGCAACACTGGAACAGAAGAGCAGACACAGAGCCAGAGGTAAGCTGCTCATTTCTTTAACATGCATAGGCTTCAATAAAGCAGATAATAAATGCAACGCGGCTCTGCAGTGTGTGAGATCATGTGTGACTGTATGTTCATGACTGTATGACTAGTACAAAATCTACTGTAGGGCTTTATTCTTTCTACGAGTCAAATGGTAACATGTGCAGATCAGCAGCACTGCAGAGCAACTGCAGATGGAGGAGGAGAGAGAGTCAAAGGAAGAAAGAGAGAAGCAGAGAGTAATGGAGAAACAGAGAGGAATGCATTAGGCATGTGAGCAGAGAAAAAGGCCAGTGATGATGGAGAGAGAGCACGCTGCTTTAAAAAATTGCAAAGCTGTTTTATTAATGCAGTGGCTGTATATGTTTGTCTGAGATACATGCATGTCTGTTGCATTTGTTTGTGGGTGGGTGGGTGGATGTGTGTGTTTGTTTTTATGTGTGTGTGTGCGTGTGTCTGTGTGTGTGTGTGTGTGTGTGTGTGTGTGTGTGTGTGTGTGTGTGTGTGTGTGTGTGTGTGTG